>NW_004524611.1:4871182-4882416 GCF_000260255.1 Octodon degus
AAATGTTAAAATAAAAAAAAAATTAAAAAAAAAAAAAAGAAATTACTTGTAACACCCAACTCAACCTAAAAACTATGAAAATAGTTGTTATATGATACGATTTTAGGGAATAACAAGAAGAAAAAAGCCTGTCTATGTTCAGTTCCAACGTAATTTTTTTCCAAATGTTTTCAGGCTGCATGTGGTTGAATCCCCCAAAGAGGTACCCATGGGTTCAGAGAGCCACAGACAATGACCTCAATTTATATTGAAGGGCACAAAAGAGAAATAATTTATACTTTGGGCCACGTTGACTTTGCAAACTACAGACGTATGACTACCTAAGCATTGCCTGGGCGTGTTGGCTGTTCAAGACTTGGCCAGTCTGAATTCAACCTGAAAGGCAGCAGCTCCCCTGTTCCATAGTTTTGCTGCCGAAGGTGTTGGTCAGCCACACTTAACCACGTCACGAAGCTATGGAATGGAAGACCCCCAACACAAATATCGTCCATTATCATTATTGCTACAGTATATTGCTATGATTGATGTGTCATTATTTATTACTTGTTGATCTCATACATACCTGACTTATAAAATAAACTTGACTGCAAGTGCGTAGGCATAAAAAAATACAGTCTGTGCAGACTCAAGCACTAGTGGCGGTCTCAGGCACTGGCTGGGGATCTGGGAAGGAGTGAGAGGAAAGATGGCTGCTGAGAAGGTGGAGTTCCTTCCCTAGCTTCTGTTTCCGGGTCAATTATGGCCCACACAGAAGAATCTCCCAGTAGGTCATAGCTCAGTGCAGCTGAGGAAGACACCAGAGCCTTAAGGCATGGCGTTGCTTTTTTGCACCCAGTGGAAGAAGAGTGGTAACATTTTAAAAATCATTAAATGACAAATATACAACAAGGACATTACCAGAGAAGAAAGGTGCAAACTTGCTATGAGAATATTAGGAAGCAGCGCTTGACCTCAGAGGTTCAGTAAGCTGCCTTTTAAGCCCAAACCCAAGGAACCAGTAGGCATTCAATGGAGGATGCAGTTGGGGAAGAGAATAGCAAATGCCCTGGCTTGAAGTTTGAGATGACATGGGGCCATGTCTGAGCAACGAGAGGGCCCCTGCTGCAGGGGTGGTACATATGCAACTGCGTGAGTACAGCCCTGAGATCCAAAGGCTTCCACCCCCCTGAAGTCAGATGTTGGGCGAGAGAGAAGCTTAAGAAACATTAAGGGTGAGGATTTCTATTCCATGTTTAAGCTAAAATTTCCAGTGACTTTGATGCCTGAAAATGTTTATTGAACTTTAACTCAGAAAGAAAAAGCTTTCTACTTTTCTAACAATGAGAAAAATGAACTCTTAAATTTATATTTGAAAAGGATACTTCACTTTGGAGAAGAAATATAAAAGTGGTTTCTCCAGCCTTTGCTTTGACATTTAAACAGCATGAAGAGAAGTAGACAGGGCATGGATTTCAAAGGCAGAGGGAAAGACAAACAAACAAACAAACAAAAAACTAAGAGAGATTTTCCAGAATGTAATATATTTAATTTTTAAAATAAACTCACTTGATTTTTATAAGAAGTTATGTAACAATGCATTAACTCAGATCTTCCTGAATTTCTGTATAATTCGGCCCAGCGTAATTACAAAGGCAGAAATACTTTGCTGTATCTTTAATCAGCCAAGAAATAGCTTTTGCTTGGAAATAATGAGAAAGTAAATTAGTGTGAATATTTACATACGTTTTAGAAAGAATTAAGAATGGATCTGACTATCCAAACAGCCGGAGGAGTAGGTAAGAGATCCGAAGAACATGAAACTAGGGAGTAGACACAGAACGAAAGAAGTTAAGCCCCAGTGTGTGCCTGGGCGGGCAGGAACAAACTGTGTGGCCTTTGGGTATGGTACACTTTCAGCTGGGGGTGACAGAAAGTTGATGAAATTCAAACCCTGCCCCTTGAAACCTCTAATGAACGTGTGCTCAAGCTTTAACTCAGGAGTCCGCTCCCTAGAGGAGTCTGGGGAAGTGGCCATGGCGGTGTAACAGGGCCAGTGGTAGTCATTACTTGTTATGACTTCTATCTAAAATGTCCTCCCAAGACCTCACATGTGCAAGGACTTTTGGAAGTTGACTGGACTGTGCTTTACTCATTGATGGATTCATCTGGTTTATAGTTGGATAGCCCTGAGGGGGCCAGGCCTGGTTGGAGGTGGCCCTGGGGTGTGACCTGGAAGGGCATAGTCTGGTCCTAGGTCCCTGCTTCTCTCTCTGCCCCCCGGCTGCCATGGAGTGAGCAGCTTTCCTCCACTGGGCCCTTTTTCCAGGTCATTTCTGCCTCAAGCTAGCCAGCTATGGGCTGAGTCCTCTGAAAGCCTGAGCCAAAATAAGCCTGTCCTTCTTTAGGTCGCAGGTGTTGAGCACTTTGTCCCATGACATTAAAGTGACCAATGTATTATTCTTACTTATTCCCTGGAAAAAAATATTCAATGGTACTTAACACGCTATAAAAAGGTCTCAAATTAAGACATTATTTTAAATCTGTAGTCCTCAACAGATTAAAGTCTTCAATATTTAAGATAAACATGCATTATATAAATATAATAATGCTAAAGGCAAAGAAATGTACACCTGAAACTGTTGACCATGGCTAGCACCAACAGTGACCAAGCAAGTCAGCGGATGTGTCCGTGGAAGAATGCGGTGGCCACTGCGGTACCTCACCTTGGCATGCCCCCTCCCACAGCCCACATCCAACCATAAGAAAGCGCCAGATAAATCTGCACTGGGGAAAGGAAATCACTTTCACAAAATACAAGACATGACTGAAAATCACAATAAATGTTTAATTTTTTAAAAAATCATTGCATTGAGACCGGAGTTCAATACCCGATGTGCCTTTCCAGCCCTGCCCGCTGGGGCACGCTGAGACTGGGGGTGGTGCTGCATGCCTATAATCCCAGTGCTTGGGAGGCTGAAAACAGGAGGATCACTATGAGTCCAATTTGTGTAGTGAGACCTTGCAGACCCTGTACTAAAATACCCAAAAAAAAAAAAAAAATTGCGTTTAAAGACCTAGTGCCATGAAGCCCCCTCATGACCAGCACACTTATCCCATGGCTCTTGCCACTTTCTGAAGCAGTTCTGGATATCCTCCTCCAGGAGAATCTTTAGCTGCACTGTTCCGACTTCCAAGATGTCCTAAATTGATTCAAATGTTTAATTTACAGGGTCATTTTGACTTTGGGGAAGACCTGGAGGTAGACTGGGTGAGAGCTGATGGTTAAAGTGATTGAACCATACTATGATATTTTCTACAAATCTGCTTTTGCATTTTGTAGCATGCAGCGACATGTCTCACTGTACTTTTTAATTTTTTTTTCTTTATGTATTTAGTGCAGGGTCTACAGGGTCTCACTACACAGATCAGACTCATAGTGATCCTCCTGTTTTCTGCCTTCCAAGCACTGGGATTACAGGCACACGCCACCAGTCTCAATCACCATCTCAGCATGCCCCAGGAGCGGGGCTGGCACAGCATGCTGGCGATCGAACCCCGGTCCTTGCATCTACCTAAGCAGGCACTTTAATCTGCTGAGCTATCTGGCTGGCCCACGCCATACTTTGATCAAGCTTCATAAAAACCCTTGGGAAAGGAAAGTTCCAGAACCGCTTCCAAGCGTACCAGGAATGATGGTAAAAGAGTGCTGGATAAAAGGAAGGGAATTTTGAGACTCATGAATGACAACATATCTCTCAGTGTAATGCGTGTTTAAAATTTACACATACGTCATGTATTTTGATCTTGCCTTGTACATTAGGATGTTATGTCACATCCCATAAAATACACAAATTGTTGTGTGTCAATCAAAAATACAATTTAAAAACTCCAAGAAAAGTAACTTGCCTTAAGAGATCTGAGAAACTCACAACCAAGAGTGGCCTAAGGTATTTAAATATAACAGGATATCCTGGATGAGATTTGTGTATAGGAAAAGAACATTAGAAACTATAGAATCCTGCCTCTTGTTTAATAATATGGTTTTCCTACTGCATCATTGAAATAGAAGATAGAAGTTACTATTTTTCCAGTTTTTAAAAAATGCACAAAATTTTTATACAGGTGACTGTGATTTATTATGCAACCTAAGATGATAAAAATGTATGGTTTATTTTCATTTCATTACCTTGTCACACTCTCAAAATTGAGACAATCAGGTTGGTCCATTTTCCACTGCAGTGACAAGATGCCTGAGGAAGACCACTTACAGGAGGGCAGGTCCAGCCTCCCTCTGGCTCAGGATTCCAGCAGGGTCAGCCCACAGTGTTGGCTCAGGGGGGATTAGGTCAACGGCAAGGCTGCAGTTGCCGCGGAAGGGAGTGGTGGGTGAAAGATGCTTGCCTGATGGCAGCTACAAAGCAGAGAGAGAAGAAAGAAGGGGTCTGGGTGTGAGCACCGCTCCAGAAATGACCCCTATAACATCCTTCCTTCGAGTAGACCTTGTCTCCTGAAGACTCTAGCACCTCCCAATAGCAGCAGTAGCAAGTTCTGGTGAACCTTGGGGAGAGATTTAGGTTCCAAACTATGACAACCATGTATCACAACATAACTCTTTGGATAACATAAATGCACATCATAATTCAGCGAACAGAAATATATATATCAAATACCCTGCCAGTTAATGGAGATTTTTGTTGGAAAAGATCGTTTTTTATATGAGCTATTTTACTATAAGCCACGGGTGCCGTACGCACGGTAACAGTGAGAGCACAGAACGAGCATAGATTAATGCTGCCGCCCTCGGGAGAAGGAGCAGGGAGGAATGCTCATAGCACAGGTGGCCTCGCAGCCGGATGGGAAGGACTAAGAAGCATCAGGGAGCATTTACTGGTGTATCAAAAGGATGGAGTACATGAACGGGCCAAAAGAAAGAGCCATGCCAAGTGGCCCAGGGGTAAGCAAGCAGAGAATGCTGAAAACTGGGGTAGGACAGGAGGGACTGAGGGGTAAGAAGGGAGGCACCGCTGTGGCAGTGTCTCAGAGCCAGGTGCCCAAGTGTGGTCTGGAACAGTAAATGGCCCACATCCGCGTGCTAGAAGGCGACACGTCCTATGTTCAGTGATCCAGTTTCCGATCTGTACGCCTTCATCCTATCAGTTAGGTCAATGCCCTCAAGTGGGAAAAATAGCAAAACAGCACAGTCACTCTTATTTTCTTTTGGATGAAGCCCCTTCCAGCATGAAATAGAACTGAAGAGGATTCCCTGCAAGGCTCTCGGGAAGCAGCGCCAGGACTTTGGTATTAAGAAAAGAGAGCGACAACTTGGCAGAACACAGGGAAGGCAGGTTTGTGGCAAGAGGAGGAGGGAGGAGAAGGGGATTTGCCTTTGCAGGGCCTTTCACAGAGCAGAGGACAGAAGGGAAGAATTATTGCTTTCTAAGCTGGCAGTAAAGCTGACTGGAAACCAGGCTCTGAGTTGCTGAGCAATCAATTAAACAAACGTGGTTACTAGAATCAGCTCCTCTCTATGTGTCCTCAGCCTGAGTATTTGTATGGAGAAAAGAATAAGCTGGAGCTCACAGGGAATTAGTATCTCAGTATTTATCCCGAGATATCAGGAGTTGATGACACACAGCAGTAATAATAAGTCACCGGGTGGGTCTCGTAACCAGTTGCCTGGCGGGTTTTCAAACTCCGCTGCTGTTCAGATGGCTGTAACGTCTTACATTCCCACCAGGATGGTAAAAGCAAGCCGGTTTTTCCACATCCTCTCTCACATTCAATATTTTCACTATTTATTTTAGTCAGGGTTGTGGGTGTGTAGGAATACTGTGGTTCTGGTTGGCATTTCCCCTTAGGCTAATGACGTTGAGCCTCTCTGCACCTCTTTTCTTGAACTTACGGGTGATCTGTATTTCTTCTTTGGTGATCTCTCTCTCTCTCTCTCTCTCTCTCTCTCTCTCTCTCTCTCTCTCTCTCTCTCCCCCCCCCACCCTGTGTCTCTGCCTGTCAGTCAATATTTTACAGTTTTCCTTATATGTATCTCATAGATTTCATTACACTTACAATTAAATATTTAATTTCTTTGCCCCATTGTAAGTGATTTTGTACATTACTTCTCCATGTGCCTAATGTTATTATACAAAAGTGGAATTGATTTTAAATGCGGACTTTTCTTTCTCTGCTAAACTCACTTTATGAATTCTGGATGTTTTTTGTAAAATAATTTGTTATGTGCAAACAGGGACAGTTTTATTTCTTTTATCCAACCTCTATAGCTTTCATTTCTTTTCCTTCCTTTACTTTAGTAACTAAAATGCCCATTACTAAGGTGCCTATGTGTAATACAAGTGGTGAGAGGAAGCCACATTCTGACTTTGTTCCCGATCTTAAATTGCATTCAGACTTTCAATGTCAGTAAAGGGAACTCTGTGCTCTTAAGCTGAGGCGTATGCTCCAGTCTTCAGTGCTCACTTTGTCACATTCCTCTCTGTTGCCAATTGACATAATTATCTGTCTTGTGATTATTTTCTCTGTTAGTGAGGTGGATTGCATTAGATGGCTTCAGACTACTGATCAATCCTTTCTCATCTGGAGTAAATCCCACCTTGCACCAGACATTTAATCCCTATCTGCCTTACTTTGAAAACATCATCTTCATTATTCAATGGTATCATAACTTTCGTGTCGACAGTCAGTTATGTTACAGAAAACTATGTGCAAGAGAGTGTTTAAATAACAACAATAGCAATAGTAAAAATAATAATAATGTTTATTATGTTCTTTTCTTCGTTCGTTGGTCCTACTTGATAACCTAAACATCCTTCTTTTGTAATTTCCTGTTTGAAGAACTTATTTTCATCATTCTTTAAGTTTGATCTACTTGCAGCCTATTCTTTCAGTTTTCCTTAAGCAATGAATAGCTTTACTTGGCCCTTCTTTCCCAAGAGACTATGAAATAGTACATAATAAGCCTCTGATTGAACATTGTCCAATACTCAGAGAGATTTGTGACACTTTTTTGTGTGGTCCTTGTGGTTTTTGGTCTCTGTGGAAGATAAATTGGTTGTGATCTTAATTAACGCTCCACTATAAGTGAACTCATCTCGCTTTGGCTGCTTTCATTTCTGTGTGTGTGTGTGCGTCTGTGTGCGTGTGTGTGCGTGTGTGTGCGCGTGTGTGTGCGCGCGTGTGTGTGTGCGTGCGTCTGTGTGCGCGCGCGTGTGTGCGTGTGTGTGCGCGCACGCGTGTGTGTGTGCGCGTGTGTGCGTGTGTGTGTGCGTGTGTGTGTGTGCATGTGTGCGTGTGTGTGTGCGCGTGTGTGTGTTCTAACTTTTCTTGTGTCTTCTTTTTGTGTATTTCTTTTAGTTTGTTCTGTTTGTTAAACTTCTTGGATCTCTAGGTTGATATTTTTCTCCAACTATGGGCAGTTTCATCATCATTTCTTTGATAGTTTCTCACTCTCAAGTCTCTCTTCTCCTTTGGAAGTGTGGATGAAACCAATGTTAACGGTTACTTTCTCACAAGTTTTGAGTACCTTGCCTTTGTTTCTTTGGTTGTGTTTTGGTTGGTTGCTGTTTCATTGCAGGGGTTAATTTATCTGTTGTTCAGATTATGTCAATGTAATCGAGATTTATATTTTCTGGCTACCTTTGCTATCATTTTCACTGTATTTTAAAGATATTCAAACTTCTAAAATAAATTACAAAAATTACAGTTTTGTTGTTGTTTTCCGTGGAACCGGGAATTGAACTCAGACCCTTGCTTTTGCCAGGCAAGCACTTATTCTACTGAACCATCTCTCCAGCCCCAATACTACAGTTTTTAATTCTACAAATTACTACAAATTAATTCTATAAATACTACATTTTGGCTTTTTTTAGTAATATGCTTCTTTTATTTGTTTTTAAGAAATTTTAACTTCTTATTGAATCACTTACCTGAGAATTGCTTTAAAATTTGTGCAAGGTAACTGTGAATATTTATTGTGGACATTTCATTCATGCTAACTGCCGGACATTTCTCACCCAAGTTGTGTTATTATTGTTTCATGTCATTCAGGATGACTTTCTAGTGCATCCTGGATATTCCTTCATTATTCCAGGTTATCCTGGATCTTTCTCAATCTTTTATGTATTTGGTACAGAGTTATGTCATTCAGACTCAGTGATCTTCCTGTCTCAGCCTCCCTAGTGCTGGGATTACAGGTATGCGCCACCACATTGGAAGGTAGCTCCGTGTGCCCTGGGTGGTCCAGCACAGCATGCAGTACTGGGGATCAAACCAGGGTCCGTCAGCTGTGAACGAAGCAACTGCACTGAAGATGGTAATCTGTAATAGTAGTTTCATGCTTGGAGTGCCTATCATTCTGGTCTTCTGAATACGGGCTGCTTGTCATGACATGCCAGTTGCTGCTGTGCTGTCTCTCGGGTAGATGATTGTTCAAAAAGAAGGTGGTAGTGAATGAAGGCAGGAGACAGGAAAAGGAATATTGTGGAATTGTCCTGCTTCAAGGTTGTATATGGTTAGATTTTTGGGCTTATGTGTAAACATAAGAAGTATATAATTCTTTATGCCTACTTTTAAAATATATTCTAATTTTTAAATGTTTTTTCATCATATTCTGTAGGTACTTAAAGTTCAACATATCAATACTTGATGAAAAATACCTGTTCCATGTTATGCCTAAGATGTTTGATATTCAGACATATAGTGAGGTTAAGCTTAACAGCCTAGGTTGTATGGTAATAACAATAAGCTTCTCTTCTGGAGGGTTAACAACCAAAGTTTGCATACCAAAAATCAAAGAAAAAGGAAGGCCGCAAGGAAAGCCAACATTTTGGCCCTAGCCTTCCAAGGTCAATTAAGACTCAGGACATATGAGAACTTGCACTGTAATGTCATGTAACTCAGTAGTGTCCCAAATTTTCCGATCAAAGAGATTATGGGGCCAAAGAAGAAAGTGATCGATGATGTAGAGTGTGCCTAAGGAGAGTCACACAAAGAGAAAACATTCTCTCAGGCTTTCACAGAGAGCACAGTGGCCAAGCAAGGGCCATGACTCATCCACATGGCTGACACTGACAAAGGTTCTACAATCTGAGGTACAGGATCTCAGGATAAAGCCTGAGGGGATTTCACTGACCTTATCAGACCCAAAAGCTACAACTCTTGTTGCATAGGTCTTGCTTTATCTTGGTTTTAATCATCAGCAGAAAAGTATAAAAACGAAGTATAAGAAATAAAGCCATGCTGTTATGTTGAGCTACAGGGGACTCAGGTCAACAATTTCTGACACTGCCAGTCAAGAGAAGACCCAATACTATTATGGACTACTGAACTCTTTTAGAATATTTTGCTGAGTTAACACACCTATAATATTCAAATGATGAAACTAAACCAAAAAAGGGATACAGATGAATGTCCATTTTGTATCTGTGTATTCAAAATGGTTAGGATAGATATATAGTTACATTCTCTTAATGAATAGAGGCATTTGTTCTAATAGAGTTTGTAAATAGAATATCATGTCTGCATCTTGTACAGCAAATAACCACTAGGAAGAATGTATGCAATATGTTAATTATTGAAACTGTCCTACCAATTTGGTTTGAAACTGTGTCATTGCTATTTGTTTTTCAATAAAATTATGGAAAAAAAATAAAAAATAAAATGGATATAAATAATGAAAAAAATAAGATATGTTATTTAGAGGTACAAATTCTCAATCATGAATGTGATCATTGTGCATATCTCAACTGTACCAATAAACTTAATAAAAAATTATACAAAAGAAAAAAAACAGGGTCAGTGCACTTGCCTGGCAGGAGCTTAGCCCACTGAGCTATCTCCCCAGCCCTGGATTCTTTTTTAAAACTTTGAAAAGCGGCTGTTTTTTTCAGCTTTGGTGTGGTTCTGTTAGTGAAGAACTGCAAATGTTGAAGCTCTCACTCCAATTCTTCCACTCTAAGTGTCTGAGTCTCAGCTTGTCCCAGTCAGTGTTGGAATTCAAGGAAGGCAATCTGACCAGACTGTAAGTCACCTTGGGTAGTACTTTGGCCAACAGAAAGGTCAAACTCTGTCAGAGAATTTTTAGAAACACTGAACCTGAAGCTTGGAGAGATAGTTGATGTTCTAAGAACAGACATAAAATTTCTCTCATTTTCTGACCATGATTTTACTGGAAATTTGAGTCCTCAGAGCTCTTTCTGCTGTCATCATATTCTCTTGAATAACGAACGATTTGCTTACCCCGTACTCCACGCATTCTCAATCCCTTCGCAGCAGTAGTCATCTTGTTTACCAAAGCTGTGGCTCCACTGACACTTCATTCCAGGCCACGGAAGAGGATAATCAATGGGACCATATGATTGCGATTGGCAGTGTCCAGTTTTCCAAAGTACAGTTAATCTGGCCTTCCAACCCAACCTGGCTAGAAAACCCTTCTTGAATTCTCATTCTTAAAGATCTTATTTCCTCCACATTCCTTCGAAAGCCAAACGTGTTAGTAAGGGCTCATTTGGAGAAATAGAAGCCTCATAAATATTTTGAATGAGGATATATTGAATACATGGAATTAAGTTTTATATGACCTGCTGGAAGGGTGGGAGGTAGATCAAAAATTCATTTCCAAAAATTCTTGTATGGATGGACATAAGGGAGAAAAAAATCAATGATCCTAGCTGCCTGAGGAGCCAAGAAAGGCAATTACCAGGGAACTTTGGAGCTTCTGAAAGTCACAGTCAGTGGCCACCTCAGCTGCTGCCTGAGCTGGTGTCAAACAAAAAAGGCTTTACATTTTCCTCTGTTGACCAATCTTGGTCAGAATGTCTCCAGTGCCTGAAACAGGAACAGGGAGCTCGACGAGAAAAAGATTCTGAGAAACACAAATCTCCACAATCCCTGCAGCTTAGAAGAAAATGTACAAAATGGTCCTTCATGTATATTCCCCTTTTTCATTTACTTTTGCCAGAGATGGACGTTCCATTGCCATTCAAATATTGTAGATGCGTGAATTCAGCAAAGTAATCCAATATAATCCAGTAATCCATAATAGTAGTGGGTTATCCAGAAGACTGGCAATGTCAGAAGTTGTTGACTTGAGCCTTTTACAGCTCAGCATATTAATATGACTTTACTTTTTATACCTCATGTTTATATTTTTCTGCTGGATGGTTAAGACCAAGATAAAGCCAGACCTATATAACAAAAGTATAACTTTTGTATATTCTAAGTTTCTGAAGGAAATATATTGC
>NW_004524611.1:4882531-4888697 GCF_000260255.1 Octodon degus
GGGAGAGGAGGGGGAGGGGGAGGAGTCTGCGTTGGAGATGGAGACTGAAATACAGGAGTTGGTGCTGCCTTGGGCGAGGCCTCCAGGCCCAGGGCCAGTGGTGTCGCAGCCCTCAGGCGCTGGACCCTTCCCCTTCTCTGCCGCTCCCCTTGCTGGCTTTCCCTCCCTCGTGTCAGGAAGCGCTCCTGCTGGCAAGTTTGCCCATTTCACTCTGAACAGCTTCTCTCATGCATTATTCATGATCTGCATTTGAAATGCAAATGAATTCTCAGGCTTCTGTTTTTTGATTTTTGTCTCCCTCTCTTTTTCTAGGACTCCAAAGTGCATACTTTTATTCACTATTTACATGGCAAAAAATATTGAGGAAGGCCTGGTCATCTTTAGTCCCTTGGGTGAATTTGCTCTGCACTTCTTTTCAATACAATTATTTTCAAAATTAAGCTTGTATGATGTTACTTCTTAAAAGTCCCATCAAGTCTCCTTTCATTAGCTGACATTAAGGCTTGAACATGACCAGACAATGCTTTATTTTTTTCATTTCTCTGGAAGTCTACTCTAAATGGACTATCCTTGGGCGCATTACTCAACACGGCTAAGCCTTCCTCCTAGAGACACAGACTGCCGAGCATTTTCTCTCCTACCGCTGAGCCTGAGCCTGCCTTGGAAAGACTCAGAGTGCAGAGGGAGGCGTAGGCAATCAAGCGAGCATCACAGTGTGGCAGTGGGAGCAGAGAAGAGGCAGCAAGGGCATGAGGAGGGGTCAGGCCCTTCCTGTAGGAGCGCTAGGGCCGCTTCTTGTCCTGGTGATGCCGCCCCTGCCTGTGATGACAGTGGGGGTTACAAGGACAGGTATTAAAAGGCAGACAAGTAAAGTTTGCTGTCTTCAAGGATCTCCAAAAAGACCAAGATAGAAAGCGCAAAGGCTCTCCCTTCTAAATATAGAAGCAAAGGAAGGTGGAAGGACACACAACAATCACATTATTGAAGGTGGTAGAGTCAGACTTCAAAGTCTGGGCTGGCTCTCAAAGATAATAGATGCCTTTTGAAAATTTTCATCAAGAGGCTGCAAGAATAAAATTTGAATTTGAAGAAGTGACCAAAAACGTTCCTGCAACAAATGAATTAGAAGAGACTGCTCCTAGGCTCTGCAGAGGTCATCCGAGTAACACTGGAAACAAATGGTGAGAGCTGTGAAGGGAAAGCTTATTCCATGGCGCTTGTCAGCACACAGCAAGGAAGGCGCTAACTGGCGCTTTGTGATCAGCACCGGAATCGCAGCTGTGGGGTTCTGCAGTGGGGAAGAGAGATCGGGGTTAACTCTGAGTCCAGCCTGGGCAATGAAGGCACTACGCTCAGATCCTGGTAAGACTCAGTAGGTGGAAATTTACTAGAAGATAACATGAGAATGAGAATAAAGGGCATTCCGGCTACAGGACCCAAAAGGATTCTTGCTGAAGATGAACCAGGCAGTCAGACATTGCTTGGGGGATGGTGGAGGATGAAGGACAGAATGAGCTGCCAAGGTTGATCAGATACTGCGGGGGGGGGGGGGGGGGTATGACCTCGGAGATACTGCGCTGTTAGTGTCTGAAGCGCCGTACAGACCTTGAGCGCCACACTAAAGAATTGTTACTTAAAAGTAGGGGCACAGGAGAGAATCCAGTGGTGCAGAGAGAGAAGATGCGAGACATGAAGAAGGAGAAGCAAGACGCAATGAATGTGAAGAGGCCAAGGCAGGATAGTCCTTCAAGAAAGAGAAAACAAGTGCCAGCCAAATAGTTCAGTGGATTAAAGTGCCTACAAGCAGGCTCAGGGGCCGAGGGTTCAATCCCCATCTGACCCCCCCCCCCCGCATGCGCTGAGATGGAGATTGAGACTGGGCATGGTAGTGCACACCTATAATCCCAGCTCTTGGGAGGCTGTAGACAGGCAGATCACTATGAGTCTATCAGAGAGAGAGAGAGAGAGAGAGAGAGAGAGAGAGAGAGAGAGAGAGAACAATATGCAGAGAGGCCTGAAGTTAAAGAACAGGAAAGCACCCCTAAATTCCACAACTACAAGGACACCCCCAAGCTTGGCCAGAGTAAGAGCAGCCAAAGAATACAGACAGGATTCTCCCTAGCTTCACTCCCAGCATGCTTTTGTGAATCCCACACCCAAGCCCAGGTATTTATTAGAGATGACAGAACAGTCATGCTTCACCGTGAAGGCTAAACTGGATCTAGTCTAACAAAGCTCATAATCTCCAAGTAAGCCGAGGCCTGTCAAAACAAAATCCAACACGCTGTAAGGAAAGGAATCACAATCCAGTTGTTTGAGAATGGAACATTCACAATGTCTAGCCTCTAGTTAAAATTTGCTCCATGTGTGATAACAAAGGGAAAAAAAAATCAATGAGCTGAAACAAGGGAGGGAAGATCAATTAGTAACACTACAATAAAACCGTAAGTTCCAGAATTAATGGAATTAGGGGGCAAAGACTGCGATTTGGCTGTTGACAGGTATGCTCAGGACATAAGCAGATGGCCGGCCACGTAGCTCAGCGGACTAAAGTGCCTGCTTAGGCAGAGTGCAGCAGCCAATATTTGAACCCCTGCCTGTAGTGCCAGCCCCACCCCCAGGGTGCACTGAGATGGTGACCGAGACTGGGCATGGTGGTGCGCACTGTGGTCCCAGGGCTTGGGAGGCTGAACACAGGAGGATCACTAGGAGTCCGATCTACGCTGTGCAACTCTGTAGACGCTCAAGACCCTGTACTGAAGACACTAAAAAAGAAAGACATGTAGGACATAAGCAGATAAGCATAGTAAAAGGAGAAACTGAAGGTGCAAACAAGTCAGTACAAGTCCTAGAGATAAATAACACAAAGTTTGAAATACAAATGTATAACTTGTTAGGATCAACAGCAGGTTAGGAACAACAAAAGAATAAAAAACATATTTTTCATTTTTAAAGCATACAGATTCCTTGAATTGTAGACAGTATCAAATGGCATGACATACAAGTCTCAGAAAGAAGGATAAAAATCATTTAAAATAATGCTTTTCTTGCAGGTTTAATAAAAATAGTATTTTCACAGGAATATGAATCTAAGTGAACCATCAAGTCAGGAAAACACAGAGAAAGTCATAGCTAAACACAAATTGCACAAGTCCAGAGATAGAGAAAACATGCTTAAGAGTAAATAAGGGACAAAACAGCATTCAATATAGGTGATTACAGATGAAGATGAATGTTTATTTCTTAACAAAAACATTACAAGGGCCAGCCAAATAGCTCAGTGGATTAAAGCACCTACAAGCATGCGCTGGGGCCAGAAGTTCGATCCCCTGGCCTGCCAAGCTGGCCCCGCCCCGGGGCTGTACTGAGATGGCAATTGAGACGGGGTGGTGTCGTGCACCTGTAATCTCAGCTTTTGGGAGGCTGTAAACAGGCGGATCACTATGACTCTGATCTAGTAATGAGACCTTGAGCACCCTGCAGACCCTTCCCTAAAATACAAAAAAAAAAAAAAATTACAAACCTTGAAAATGCTGTAACAAATGAAGAAACTGACCAAGAAGTCTATAGCTGGTGGCATTATCTTTTAAAGTTTAAAGCAAAACATTTTTAGGCAAATAAAAGATGAGAGAACTTGAACTTTTACTTTTACCACTCTTACTCAATAATGTATTACACAAAAGTCCAGCTAGACTTATGAGATAAAAATAAAGAAAAATTTGTGGATGGCATACTTGAAAATATATAGAAATTCTATGGGTTCCATTAGATTATTAAAAACAAGGGTGAATTTATCAAAATTTCAGGATTCTAGAATAATATACAAAAATTACTTACAATAAAATAGCACCAATTAAAAATAAATTTTGGTGGTGGTACACACCTGTAATCCCAGCTTTTGGGAGGCTGAAAACAAGAGGATCACTACAAGTCCAATCTCCGTAGTGAGACCCTGTACACCCTGTAGATCTTGTATTAAATTCAATAAATAAATAAATAAATTTTTATCTATGTAACATGAAAATGTAAAATACACAGCAATAAGGTAAAAAAATGTGCAAACATGCACAATAAAAACTCTAAGTTTACTGAAAAAAATTAAAGATTATTATTTAAATAAGCTAAAATGCTTACAACGTTCACCAGTGGGAAGACTCAGTAAGCTAAGATAATGTTCCTAAATAAACCCTCCATTCAACATATCCCCAGTGAAAGTCCCCGCAGCGCTGTGGTCTGAACTGATAAAGCAATATCACTTTTTATGGCAGTGGGACGCCTCCACATCGCCACCACAGACCGTCACAGAATCGGACAGTTTGGGAGGGTTTCCACTGCCTAATTCTGTGTCTCATCATGAAGCTGCACTGTGAGGTGGGCACACGGCCAGGCCTTTCTTTATGGGATTCCCACAGGACCCAGGACACGCACGTTCCTCAAGTTAAGCAGGATGCCCAGCATCGGCCTGGAGACTCATGAGTACTTCCTGACATGGCCTCAACTAGAAAAATGAATTAAACAAGGCAGGAAACGGTACTTCCCACAGGAAGTTCATAGGTGTGGGATGCGGGAGACGGGTGGGAGCAGGAAATCCTGGAAGAGCGTCCCCTGGGTCACGGGGGGCTGCGCAGGGGGCACAGCAGGTCACACCGTGGGAGCCTCCGCTGTGTGCCTCCCTTGCCCTGGCCTGGTCGCGGACACCCAGCTGCCGAGCCTGGTCCCTGCAGAACGGAAGCGTACACACGCATTCCCTTGCAGGGGGAGACAATGAGCCTCCCGGTTCCCAACCACAGTGCTTTCCTGTCCTTTCCAGAGAGGATTTCGTGGCAAAGAGGGGGAAAAAAGCTAACTGAATAAAAAGGAAACCTGGGTTATAGGTGGCTGAGGTCTGTTTGCTCTCTTCATGTGCCTAGGTCTGAGACGGCTGCTGCCTTGGCTGCTGGACTCGGGGGAGCCTGACGATCTCCAGTTCTGAGACTCAGTGGTCCAGCTGCATCTGGACCACGCATGGGCAGTGCAGGGTGGGACACTGGCCAGCACTGTGACCAGGGCGCCGGGGTCCCTGGACAGGAGCCCTGGTTCTGACCAGGAGCCAACCTCACCCTCTCCCACGTCTTCTTGTAAAATGCATCTGCTCTTACAACCTTCCCTCACATACAGCATCCAAACCCGTCACCTGCTCGCACAGGAGGGGGCCACCGGAACCCCCCTGGGTCTTTTCCACGTTTCATGAAACTCAAGCCATACATTACACATGCAGAGTTGGGTGATTCATGGTGTAAGCAGTTCATGTTCGCAGTCTTCACGTGCGTTCTGTTCTTTCACTGCTGCGCGTATTTGGGCGCAGGTGTGGGCTGGATGTGATCAGCAGACGCACCTGCGGACCGCGCGGGGCTCAGCTCCGCAGCAAGCACTCCCACTTCCCAGGTGGTGGGCTCGGGAGCGCTCTTCTGGATATTCCTAAATGGACCTTAGATTGTTGTAGACAAAAGTTAGCCCGCTGTGCTGTACCGCACGGGCATCAATTCGTCCTATAACTGTTTTGGTGCCCTTGTCCAATATCAGCCCGGCTTCCTCTGCCCTGTTCTCCTCTTTCCTCACTATGGTGACCATTTCTAGACCATTTCACTCTCCTGGGACATCACCATGTTAGTCTCAGCAAGCGAATATGATCGCAGAGTATTTGTTTTTGTTCTGGGTTATTTCAGGTAAGATAGTGATCTCCAGTTCCACTTACGTTGCTGCAAATGATAGGATGGTCATAGTTCTTAGATAGACAATGTCCCATTGTGTACATTACTAAAGCACTGCACGCAAGCAAAAGCATGATGATGATGCTTCATAAATTGGGTGGCACTGCAGCAGAAAATGTGTCCCAAGATACTTGTTTGCCAGCTGCCCGGGTAACAGTGCCTGTACCAGATCTGGTTGCATCTGGTTGCTTGTGTCTCAGAAACAGTTGGGCACTGTGACGCACAGCTGGACTCTGTGACGCACAGGTGGTCTCTGCGGTACACAGCTGGTCTCTGTGGTGCACAGCTGGTTACTGTGGTGTACAGCTGGTCTCTGTGGTGCACAGCTGGTCACTGTGGTGCACATCTGGTCTCTGTGGTGCACAGCTGGACTCTGTGGTGCACAGCTGGTCACTGTGGTGCAGCCTGGCACAGTG
>NW_004524611.1:4890413-4891468 GCF_000260255.1 Octodon degus
TCTCTGTGGTGCACAGCTGGTCACTGTGGTGCACATTGTATAAACCAGCCCCAAGTGGACAAGCCGCTCTGCCTCTGTACCCCCTGCCTGCTTACCCAGTATAAACCAGAGCTCAGGGCCTGATATTCTGGGGCGTGACCCTGATCAGTGCCCAGTGACGTGAATAAACCTGCCTCCAAATCCTGGTGTCCTTTTCATGTTTCTGCCCACTATTGTATGTGGTGCACTGGCTAGGAGAGTGGGCAGTGCTGACCTCTTTGGTCACTGGTCATGGCCCTCAAGGATGCAGCAAGGGTCTCTCCAGGTCCCAATGGGAGCGCATGCCCTCAAGGTTTCTCCAGGCTCTTCGGATGTCTGGAGGACTCCTGGCCTACTGCTCGAGTGGTGTGCATCAGACCCCAAAGAGAAGAGAACGAAATGTGTCAGTCTTCCTGCCTGTCTGTCTGTCTGTCTGTCTGTGTCTGCCTGCCTGATTCCAGTAAGACCCCTGGGATTAACCTCGTTGTTCAGTCCATCAGTCCTGCTCAGTTTGCACAGAAGAAGAGCTTGGTCACCTCTTGTTAGTGAGGGCTACCCTCCCCCATTGTTGTGACATTGGTGAAGGGAGCATAAAACACACTGTCCAGAGACAGAATGGGAACTAATTAGTCAAAATCCACAGTCCCTGATTTCAGGAAAAAAGTTGTGGGGTTTTTTTCCCTTTGGTATTTTTTAGGGCAGGGTCTACAGGATGTTCAGGGTCTTACTACTAGGTCAGATTCCTAGTGATCTGCCTGTTTACAGCCTCCCAAGTGCTGGGATTACAGGTACGCACCACCACGCCCAGTCTCAATTGCTGTCTCAGTGCACCCCAGGGGGCAAGGCTGGCTCATCAGGCTCAGGGATTGAACCCCTGGACCCTGAGCCTGCTTGCAGGTGCTTTAATCCACTGAACTATTTGGCCTGCCCTAGGAAAAAATATTTTTATAGAGTTAAAAATGAAACCAAACTGCCCCCTGCATCTCAAACAAACAAACAAACAAACAAAAAAAAAAAAAAAAAAAAAAAAAAAAAAA
>NW_004524611.1:4891568-4904407 GCF_000260255.1 Octodon degus
AAAGAAAGAAAAAGGAAAAAAGGCCCATTCTTCCTGAGAATTCTGTCCTGGAACCTTCCTTGGCTGCTGAAGTTGCTGCCGACACCTGTAGCTTCACTCCTTGCTCCCTACTCCTCCACTTCTGGCCAGCTGAACTGTCTCCCAGAGAGACACAGTATCCTGGTCAGATGGCATTAGCAAATGCCCACGTGACCACCAGCATCTCCTGCTGAGTTCCCCATTTTGCCTGAGGAAGTTGAATGTCAGCCCTGACAAAAGAGTTGTGCCCTGTCAGGCCTGAACAGCTAGGACAGACTTAGCTCTATCAACTGAGCCCCGGAGAGCCCACAAAAGTTGGGGGCAACCCTGTGACTTTCCTGGTCAAAAGTTCCCTCTGTCAAAAAGATGCCACCACCAGGGCAGCTAGGACTCTTGCCTCTTGCCCTGCCTGGGAGGGCACCTGAGCTGTGCCAAGCCGTCAGTTTTCCTCCTGCCTAACCCTGCACCTGTCACTTAGACTGCTCCCCGAGAGGAGGATGGCACCTGCATCGGCCTGAGATAGACAACCACAACCCTCAAGTTCTGAAGACTCTCCCGCCTTGGCTCCATACCTGTGTCCTGCGCAACAAAAAAGCCATCTGAGTCATCAAAACAACCCACAAGGCCACCAGAGAGTCACTCAGATGCAGCCAAGCCATCAGCCCTTTATCCTGTCCATCAGGGACCCTGAGTCCGACCTGCCTCCTCCTTCTGTCCATCAACCCCAACCTTCTCAGCCAGCCCGGACCCCACCACTGCCGGCTCTGTCTCCTGTGCCTCAGCCCTCTGCTCCAATTCACTTGGACTCAGCTGCTGTGAGGAGTCAAGAACTCTTCCATCCCGGCTCTGCACCTGTGCACCCACCTGCCAATATGGGACAACTGTCAGCTGCTCCTTCTGGCTCTGTTTAATACTGAAGAATGCCATCGTACTTTAGGTGGGGCCCAAGAGCTGGTGCTTAAAATCAAAAGTCCCCACCACTGCAAGTGGTCCCGTCGCTTGGGAGAGGGCAGCCCTCCCCAGAGTGCATCCAAGCTGGAACTGTAGGGTGGCAGAGGGCCATGGAGCCTTAGATCAGTGTCACCCTGCTCTCCTGGAAGGCCTCAGAGATGAGGCCAGAAGCTGATAAAGGTGTCTAGAGTTACAAGTTACCAACTGGAGCCCCCACTGAAAGAAACTCTGCCAAACAGCCTGTGAGATGGGTGGACACTTTATCAAACATGAATTCCTGTGCATGCTTGAGTGCCTACATCTCTCCAGGGATGTGACCAGCCTTCCTCACACTCGGGTCCACTGTCACAGAAACGATGCTGACTCTGATAACACCACAGGAGGAAGAATAGGGCCTATGTCACCTTGAAATGCTTGATAATCATAACCCTGAAATTTTGAAAAATTCGTTTCCAGAAGTCTGGACAAAGGGCTCACCCCCAGGGCTGGCTGTCAATCACACCCCTTTGGGGATTGAGCTCTGCCCCAAGGCAGCCCCCACCTGCGTGCACAGCGCGCCTATCCTGCCTGGAAAGCCAGCTCGTGGTCTCCAGCCTGCCCGTGCTGCCTCAGTTGCCCTCTGCATGCATTGCTTCAGCGTTCTGCCGCACAGTGCGCTGGCGCACCTGCCGGGCCTACAAACGCCTTCCTCTGCCTTCTGTCGGTCCCCATCAGCCAAGCCCTCTTCACAAAGATCCTAGTTCTGAACTCCAAGGTTAACCGACCTGCGCTCAACCTCCCAGAGGTTCAAAAACCTGCTCCCTCTCCACTGCATTTCTGATGGATGGCACCTGAGGATCCCGCTGGAAAGGCACAAGTGCTCTGCTACAATATCTGGTGTCCTAATCAAGAAGGCTGACAAGCTCCCCTTAGTCTGAGACCTAACTGTCCGGGTGCCACGTGGTGTCATAGGATAAACTGTTCTAAAATATGGACCCCCTGACCCATGCTGAGTGTACCCCATGAGGAGATGGAAGTACCTCTGTTGGAAATAAAGTCCTACAGGCTAGATAAGCTATAAACACCTCGAACAAAACTATTTTGGACAAACTCTCCTGCAGAGAATGATTTGCACAGCAAATTGCTGTCTGCAAATCTGCCATGAATAATGTGAAGGATCCAGGTGAGCAGCCTAAGCCCCTCTGGGGACCCAAAGGACTGAAAACACGGTAGCCCCGGAAGATCCCAGACAGACCTTCAGCACTGTTTGTTCTGCAAACTCAAGACACTGTGCGGGCACCCGTACCCAGCAGCTAGCTCGGGCATCAGCAACTGTGTTACCAGCTCTGACCTCCCACTCTCTATGTCTTATGGTTTGTGTAGTTGTCCCCCCAAAGCCTCATGCAGTCATGGGGCAGCTTCTAGATTTTGGGATTAATTCATGATCCAATGCTGGGATTATGGATGTGAGTGCCACACCCTCCCTGGGGCAGATAGTCTGCATACAAATGTAAGGAAGGGAGGGCCAGCCAAATACCTCAGCAGACTAAAGCTCTTGCAAGCAGGCACAAGGGCCAGGGGTTCGATCCCTGGGCCCGCCATGCTGGCCCCACCCCCAGGGTGCACTGAAACAGTGATTGAGACTAGGCATGGTGGTGCACACCAGTAATCCCAGCTCTTGGGAGGCTATAAACAGGTGGACCACTACTAGTCTGATCTATTATTGAGATCCTGAACACCCTGTAGACACTTCCCTAAAAAATTAAAAAAAAAAATGTAAGGAAGGGAGAGAGGCCTGCTAGCTCCCATAGCCACGGCTCCTCCCTGTGCTCTTTGCTGTTTTCCACTGCTGTGAACAGTTGCTTTCGGCCATGTGCCACTCTGCCTTGGAGCCAGCCGAGTATGAACTGAATCCTCCACTAACTGTGAGCTAAATAGACCTTTCCTTCCTGAATTTTGGGTGTCAGGTATTTTGTCCCAGCAATGAGAGAAAAGTAACTGAGACACTACCCACAGAGAAGAAAAGTTCGTGGAGTCCTGCTGGCAAAAACCCATCCCTGGACAGGGCCTACACTTGGTCATTAGCAGGGACAATAGGACCGCACTTGTAGGAGAGGTAACTCAAGAACTACATTAAATGAAAACTTCATTCCGCATCTGATCAGTTACAAGACGAGCTATATCTGTGAGACATTCCTGCACACACATGTAAATCAGGTACATACTAATGACCTCTACAAGTTCCAGAAACCCAGCCTCAGATCCACGGAGAAATCTACCTGGACAGCTCCCCCAAGGAGGCTCATCTGAAGGGCGCGCCTGTGCAGCCGACGCCCGAGCACCTCCTTCACAGGTTGCTCCACATCTGTTCGCGTTGACTACATGTCCTTTGAGGCCATTTTTCCCAGTCCTTGAGTCCCTGCCCCCTGCTAGCTGTGGGTTGTTTTTTCTTTATTGTTTGTTTTGTTTTGTTTTGTTTTGCTTGCCTTAAACTGTATGGACAGTGGTCCCAAGAGAGTAGAACAATCGATCACAGACTTGCCCACACTGGGTGCTCCTCCAGAGCGTATGAACTCCCTCACTACCTTGCCAGCGTAATGCTGCGGAGCAGACGGGCCGAAATTCTGACTGGGCTTTGTCTCAGAAGATCACATGTGCTATGCCCAGCAAAGACTTGGCGAGGAAACTCAAAGAGGGAACAGATGTAGCAGAAAATCCTCCTCCCTGCCAGTATGCTTCAGTCTGTTCATTGCCCAGGTAACAGTTCCTGTTGCGGATCGGGTTGCTCCTGTCTCCTAGAAGCAGCTGTGTGGCACGCTGTATAAACCAGCCCCCAGTGGACAAGCCCCTCTGCCTCTGTACCTCCTGAATGCTTGTGCATAGAAGCCCAGGCCACCAGAGATCAGGGCCTGATGTCTTGGGCATAATCCCGATCAGTGCCCAGTGATGTGCATCCCTCTGCCTCTGGATCCTGAGTGTCGTTTCCATGTTTCTGACTGCCACTGCATCACGTGTACCAAGGAGGGGGTGTAGGCAACTTTTCTCCCATGTAAAATAATAGTGGCCCGAGTACCTTAAATCTGAGCGTAATGGGATGGCGATGAGGAAGTACATCTGGTTCCTGGGAGAGAGCGATTCAGGGTGTTTGATATCAGAACGGGAGAGGCAGCAGTCAGGCGAGATCTTTGGAAGCACTCTGCAGACCTCCGCAGGCCACAGCGGCCTTCACGGCCCTCCTCTCCACGTCCATTCTTGCCTCCATCTCACCCCCATTAATCTGCTTTCTGCCCCTACAGACAAGCCTGCCATATCTAGACTCACAGGTAAATGGAATTAAATAGTTAAGTACGCTATAGATCGACTGGTTTCTTTCTCTCTCTCTCTCTTTTTTTTTTTTTTTTTTTTTGGAATTAATAAAAATTTATTTATTTGATACAGGGCCTCACTATACAGTTCAGACTCATAGTGATCCTCCTGCCTCAGCCTCCCTTAGTGCTGGGATTACAGGCATGTGGCACCACGCCCAGTTCCAGGGCTGGCATGGCCCAGTGTGTGGTACCGAGGATCAAACTCCAGTTCTTACACTTGCCAGGCAGGCATTTAGACCACCAAGCTCCCTCCCCAGCCCCGTTTCACCAGTTATTTTGAATTCCATCCATATTGCAGCATGGGTTGATATTTCATTTATTTTTATTAATTTTATTCAATTACATGGACATGTTGTGATCTCTCTATCCAGCCGCCTGATGATGGGTGTTTGGGTTGATTTCAATAGTTTAGAGGAGTTACCAAAGGAAGCTCCTATTCTCCTGGTTCGCAGGTCTTTGTATGCCTAGATGCCTTTATTTTTCTTTCTTTTTTTCTTTTTTTCAATAATTTTATTGAGAAAGAAATAGCAATGAGACAGTTTCAAAACAGGTTAGTAGGACAGTTGCAGTAATTAATACATTGCATATTGTTGTCTTCATAGCAGTTATTCACGCTTTTATTTTTCTTAGAAAAAACCTAGCACTGGATTTCTGGAGCTTTGTGTCACAGACTTCTAGTTTCACTCCCTTGTGGCTGGAGAACACCGTGTTCGATTTGGCTGTGTTGCTGAGCTCTGCTCGATGGCCAACAACACTGTTCATGTGAAACAGCTTTCCTGACCACAGGGAGGGCTCTGTCCTTTGAGAAGGAGCATTTGTGTCAATTAAAGCCTTTTGGCTGACAGTGCAGTTAGTTCCTCTCCAGCTTTGATTGTGTTTGGTATAATTCTACCAGTTCCTGGGAGACTGAGGTCCCCAGCTGTTGCTGTGGATTTGCCTCGTTGTTTTCTCCTTTCTTTCTTTGTTTTTTTTGTTTTGTTTTTTGGCAGAACTGGGGATTGAACTCAGGCCCTTGCACTTGCCAGGGAAGCACTTATTCCACTGAGCCATCTCCCCGGCCCCTTGTTTTCTCCTTTCTATCAATTTTTCTTTTGCATATTTTTCAGCTCTTTTCTTTAAGGGCCTGTCCACTGATGTAGATATTCTATTAGCTGATATAAAAATCCACAAAACTTACTTGTTTGGTAAGTTTTAAACCCTCTCTTACTTAACTATACACATTGCATACACTAAGAACGATGGCTGATAGGGCTATAATTTACTTCAAGTCTTTACTATTAAAAAAACAAACCACTTCCAAGGCAGAAGGGAAATGTATTGTATATCCCCATATGTTTCAGGGTTTGCTCTTCCTGATGCCCCAAGTTTCCTTTATTTATTGTCTCTACTCTATTTTGAGAACTTCCCTGAGTCATCCTCTTAGGGGAGCGCTTGACGGCTGCAGATTCTCACACTTTTCCAGAATGACCTATTTCCTCCTCGTGTGAAGCCTGTTTCCACTGAATGTAGGGTTCTGGGTGAGGAGTTCTTCCCCATCAGGACTTGAATTCCTCGTGTCGCTCTCCCTCTGACCTTTATAACTTTTGGCGAGAAATCTGCTGTAATGTAAAAGGATTTTTCCACCACGTTAAAGATGCTGGTTTCTCTTACAGTTTTTGGGATACTGCTTATGGTTTGTTTCAGAAATTTGATCGTGTTGCCCCTCGGCACAGATGCTCTTGTCTGTAACATGTGTGGGCTTGTAAGTTTAATTGAGTCTGTAAGTTTAATTCTTTTACCAAAATTAAGATGTTTCATCTTTTATTTCTTAAGGGGATTTTTGGCCTCTTCCTGTTGCTTCTTCCATGTGCGCAGGACAACGATGCAGCACTTAGATGCTTGTTGCTATCACAGCAGTTGATGAGGCTGAGCTTCCCTCTCCTCCCTGTTATCTCTCTGTTGTTCAGACTGAGCCATCTCCCTGCCCCCTTCTCTGTCCCTTCCCTCCTCTTGTAGGTTCAGAGTGCTTACTGCTTCATAGTTGAGTTTCAGAGCCCAGGTCCTCCTTTCTCGCGTCTTCTTTCTTTGATGAAGATTTCTGTTATTACTTTCTTTCAAGTGGGTTTGACATTGCTCCTTAAAGCACTTTATGTTGAGCACCTTAAGGAGCTCGGTCGGGTGGCCCCACCCTCTCTGTCACCTCTGCACTAGTGCTTATTGCTTGGCTGCCTGTGCTCATTCAGTCTCATAAATCCCGGTCCATAGATCACAAGCGATCCATCCGTGGTATTTTGGATATCATATTATGAAGCCCCAGATCTTCCTGGAACCTCCTCTGTTAGCTGGGCTATTGCTGACATTCACAGAGCAGGGGAACAGAGGAAAGGGGCCACTCTCTGGCTGCAACAGCAGGCAGCAATGCCAAAGCAGCACCTGGGATCTGGAGGCAGATGTCGCTAATGTCAGACCAGCACTGATTAGGAATCAATTGTTCCGCAGAACATCAGGCTCCAATTTCTGGTGGTCTAGAGATTACATAGATAAAAGTGCAGAGGCAGAATGTCTGGTCAACTGGGGATTGGTCCTCATGGCTCTTATTGGTTCTTAGCTGCATCATAGTGCCCAGCTCTGCCACGCAGTGATTGGCCCTTCCTAAGTAACAAAAGTAGCAGGACCTGGAACAGGAGCTGTTTCCTGGGCAACTCACAACTGAGGGACACTGGTGGGGGTGGGGAGGAGATGGGGAGGGTTCTTCTGCTACACTTCCCCCCTTCTTTTACTTTCCCTGGAACATCTTTGCTGGATATATTACAAGTGATCTTCTCAGACAAGGTCCACGTAGAAGCAGTAACATCATGGTCCCCAGTGATCTTAGGATGGTCCCCAACCAAGGTCTCCAGGACTGAGAGTTTTCATTTGGAGTTCTTGAGTTGTTTCCCTTATTATAGGGTTTCTCCCTAAGCTGACTCTGACCAGGAAATGAAGGAGTTAATCTTATCTAGGCACAAACCCTGAATATTTGTTGGATGCTCATCAAATCTTTTTTTTTTTTTTTTTTTTTTTTTTTTTTTTTTTTGTACCAGGGATTGAACTGAGGACCCTGTGCTTGCCAGGCAAGCACTTATTCCACTGAGCTATCTCCCCGGCCCAATCTTCATCATTTGTAAGGGTCTTACTGGTTATTTTTTATTTTGGGATGGCAATCATCCATAGAGGTAAGGCAAAACGAGGACTGGGGTACACAGTCTGAAAAGACCCACAGATCAAGGGAAAAGGGTGTGGAGCAATCCTGTGAACAGTGTCCTGTGTGGACTGGGCAGCGTCCAGAGTGACCAGAGCAGGGCTTCAGGTTCAGTGTCGCCTCAGAGTGAACCCCAGAGGAGCTTTCCAGGTGAATTCCCCGTGGACCTAAGCCTGGATTTCTGAAACTTGTAGAGGTAGCTAATTCGTAGGTGGGTCATAGGTGAGTGCAGGCGTGCCTACAGGTACGGCTGGTACCAGGACCCTCTACGCTTCTGTTGTTAGGAAATATCTTGGGCCAGCCTGAGTAGGTGCAGATATAATGCCTCTAAGACTTTATTTTTGTGTAATCTATCAGTATATCTCTCAATGGGGAGAGTCTACTGTATTGTCTGAGATCAAGGCCAGTGACACACGCAGATGCGGAAGCCAGAGCTGGTTCTTCAGAACAGATGGGTAGGGGAGGACTAGTTCTGATCTTGCAGGAGTGCTGGATAAAGATTTTCTAGCTGGAGTTGACATTTCAGTCACCTGGACCCCTGGAGAAGGCTTAGGTCTCCGGATGGAATTATTTTGCATCCTTGGTGGCAGATTTCCTAACAGTGGCAAGAAGCTGTAGCAGCAGCTTTGGCCAAAATAACTTTGTCCAAGGCGACCACAGCTGATCTAGCCTGACAGACTCCTTTCCTGATAGAACCACTACTGTCTGTAAGCAGAGCATACTCAGCATCTGCTGGGGGGCCTATGTTTAGGTCCAGTACAGCCTGTGTCACCGGGACTGTCAGGCCTTGGTCTAAGGAGAGCTTGCCAGCTTTCTTGATCAGAAGTATAGTGGCTATCAGAGTACAGAAGCGTCTGTCAATGCCCAGATCCAAGTATTTGCGCAGCAGGCCACTGACTGCTCCCAGCAAGTGAGAGGCTGAGTCCAGGCCGGTTGTGAAGAGGGGCTGGCTGACGGGAGCCAACTGGAGGCCGAAGATGGCATCCTTTAGGTTCAAGCAGGAGCCTCGTAGGCTGCAGGTGGCAGAAGGCCGAGGCAGTGCTTGTGGAGGGCAATTGTGTCAGCGCTGGGAGTCCAGAGACCTTGGACTGGCTTTACAGGCAGGAGAGGTGTATTTTAGCAGTTTTGATAGTCTGTAGACATTTTATACAGGATTGAAGCCTAATTTTTTTCTCCTCAGAGGACCATGATGGAGCTGGGAGAGTCAGAGAAGTAAGCTGTCCCAGAGCTGGGGCCTCCCTAAAAATAATGAGAAAGTTCCCAAGCCCCTGAGGCAGTAGTCTGAGTGAACTGTCCCTTTATCCCATCTCTGGATCTTCCCAGTTGAGAGCAAAAGGGGCTGGCTAACAGGGGCGTCTTTTAAATCCAAGGAAGTGAGCCAGGTGGCACCCGGAGGTGGAAGCGCACAAAGGGGTGTAGGTTGGGCACTACAAATTTCATGGTCTGTCTGGATCCCATGTTGCTTAGGTGGCAGATGTACAGCTGGAGCAGGGCTGACTGCCAGGCCCAGGGTGAACCTTACCTCAGAACTCCGGGAGACTTTTCAAGACTTCAGGATTGTGGCTACCTGGGTTGGGCTGATGCAGTCATCCCCCCACCCCCGGGCAAGCTGCAGGGTTCAATGAGAGGGGGGCCGACTGGCTCACTGCAGAGGAGAAGGTGGTTTCTAACCTGAAGAGGATGTCTCTTCCCAGAAGCAGCGTGGGGACTGGCTCAACAGAAATTCATGTTTGGTGAGGTGTCATCCCAGGCTGCAAGCTTGTGCCTGGCAGAAGGGGCAAGAGGCAGGAGTCCCAATTGTCCCCATGATAGTAACCATTACCCAACAGAGGGGAGGGACTCCTGGAGGTGGAGAGTTCAGCTCCACTCCAAATCAGTCCCCAATAAGGACATGGAAGCTTTTGTGAGTCCTTCTCTTTTCATTTGAGAGGAGCATTTCTTTTTGTGATCATGGCCTCATAATTTGTAGCCATAGACTATGGTCATCTATCAGACTGGGTTTTCTTATGGACATCAGATGCTTTCCTTTTATCAGGATTCTGAGTAACAGTGACATATGGGCTTTTGGTACTTCTACCTCTCCTGATGTCTGAGAAATGCTCGAAGGAGTTTGGGTTTCTAGGTGGGTCGACCTTTAGGAAAGGCCCCAGCAATTCATTCATTAGGGCTGACAGTCCAATTTTTTCTCTGTCAAAAGGTAGAACTCAGAAGAACTTTCTGAAGCCATCTTGGAGAGCACTAGATGATACTAACCGACCAGGAGAGGCAGTCAGGAGGCAGAAGGTTCAGAGGGAGAGGGCTTCGGTGGCCAAATGCAGGCCATGCTAGCTGGAGCCAGTTCACACACCCCCATGACGTCAAGAGCACGTGCAGGACACATTGCTGTTGACACCGACCTTAGCTAGCTGGCAGAAAAGCTGTTTGTGCCAGGGAGATGGCTCAGTAGAAGAAGCGCTTCCCTGGCAAGCACAAGGACCTGTGTTCAATCCTCGGTTCCACCAAAAAAAAAAAAAAAAAATGATGTAGAGAAGCTGTTTGCACCTGTGAGCTTTCTTTTCTTCCTCTTTACAGTAAACTGCACAGAAAAAAGTGAATCTGTACAGGGAACCTGAGGAGTTGGGCTTTATGATTTCGCTCCCTATGGATACATTATTTAGAATTTTTCTGCATGAGATAGTCCTACCTTCTCCCTAGTTTTGTTTTATTTGTGTGTCTATATTGGCATGGATATACCCATGGATATTTACTTTTACATTAGGTGATAGTCAAATACAACTTGGCTTGGTTGCTCGAACTGTTCTGGTGTTGACTATTAGTTTTTGCTTAATTCTGTTCTGGTCTAAGAAATACTTGGTATTTTCTGTTCTTTTCATTTTGCTCAAGAGTGTTTTAGCCCAGAGAATATTTTATCTTGGTGAATGCTTCACATGACCTTGGGAAAAATGAGTATCCTGTTATTATTGAATGAACATTCCGCAGATAACAGTTAGATCAAATTGATGGAGGCACTGTTTTGACCAGCTATAGTCTCATTTTCTGAAAGGTTTATTTTCTACTTGATACAGCAAAATCACCAAGAGTGGGTTTGTCTATTTCTCCTCAAAGTGTCCTCTATTCCTGTCTTACATGCAGTATTTTGACACCATTGGTAGCCACATACTCATAAACAGCTGCAACATTTTCCTGGAGAACAGTTTTACCATTATAAAACATTTCCCTGCATTTCTTACCAATTTCTGAAGTATTCTTTCTTGAGCTTATTCTGGATAACCCACCTGTGGGTAGATTGGTGAGAACACAATACAGCTTTCTCTCTTCCTCTGTGCTTAGTCTACCTGTGTCCTTTATGTAGTAAAGTAGATTTTGTTTAGACAAGATGTAGTTGGTTCTTGTTTTTGGCTAGGAAAATCTCCTTTCCAGTACCCAGACTGTTTTTAGTAATTATTTATGTAGTTGACTTAATATCTACATTTTGTACACATTCTATTAGTTACATTTTTTAACCCTCATTTTTGTGCCCCTTCTGGTCTCTTGAGTATTTTATGTAATCCAATTTCCCCCCTCTCAGCATATAAACTATATTTCTTTAGAAAAGTATTTGCATTGATTTCCCTAGAGTTTACAATGTATATTTACAACTAAATCCACTCTTGACTTCCTAGTACTCCATCGGTTGTCCCCTAGAGTGGGTCCTCCCAGTCCTCCCTGCTGGCCTCTCAGGTCTGTGGTCATTCATTTCACTCATTTAACATAATAACAGTAGTGTACGAACAAGTGCATTCTTACCACAAGTGCTTAAGTTATCTACTGGATCGGCTTAGAATCCTGGAAGATGTCATTACCTTCCTTTACTGTTCCTTTGATATTTTCCTCACTTTTTGTAATTTAAATATCCAAATAATTTCTTACTTTTTTTCCCTGAAGAATTCATTTTCAAATGTCTTGGAGGTAAAGAGTACAGGCCCCAAATCTTTTGTTTTGTTGTTTGTATCAAAAACTCTTTGCCTAGATCCAGTCCAAGCCCAGGCTTGGGAAATGTGTGGGAGAGCTTCCAGCTACCATACACCGGTAGGACCTGCCAGTCCCAGCCCAGGTGCAGCGTGGGTGAGACTCTCTTCCACCCCCTTGAGACCACCCCCACCACCACACCGCAGCACCCCCATTGCACCCAATGCTTGAGAATTTCTGCCATGTTCTAGGGACCCCCAGATCTTGTCCTAGCTCAGGCCCGGTGAGAGTGTGGGAGAGCTGCCACTCCCCCCTACTTCACCATGTCCCCACCAGACTCAGCTCAGGCTTGGCATACAGACTGAGGTGAAACCCTGCAGCTGCAATCCATGCAGAGAGAGTAGAGGACAGAAACACCCAGCTAGTCCAGGAGCAGAACATCTTGCCAGAGGGGCGCAACAGGTTCACTCCCAAGGGCAGCAGCAGGAAGGAGCTGAGCACAGCAGCCAGACCCAAGCCAGGCACAGCTGGATAAATCCAAACTTTGTAGATCTGCACCTGAACTTCAGTAGGTGCTAAGGTTATAATTGCAACAAAGATCTACAACACACATCAGAAGACAGAGCTACACAAAATGCCAATGAGAAGGAACAAAATGCAATCTCAGAACCCAAGCCCACCCATAACAAGAGCAAAGGACACTAACACAGAACAAATTGGTAATCACACAGCTGAAATCAATGAATCAACGGCTTCTGAAATAAAGAAACAACTGCAGAAAGGTATAGGGAAACTCAGATTGCAAATGAAAACAGAAATCCCTGAATTAATAACATCTGCAGTAAAGAGTCAAATGCAGAAACATATGGAGGAAACCCAGTACCCACACACAACAAGTGCAGAGGACACTAGCTCAGCTCAAATGTATGAATTAATACCATCAATAGGAAATAAGCAACAGCAGAAAGTCATAGAGGAACTCAGAGCACAATTCTTTTCTACTAGCTCAGCTCAAATGTATGAATTAATAGTCAATAGTAAATAAGCAACAACAGAAAGTTATAGAGGAACTCAGACCGGAATTTTCTGAAATAAGAAAAGAGTTCTTGGAACTCATACCATCTGAAGGAAAGAATAAACTACAGAAACATAGGGAGGAAACCCAATCTGAAGAAAACACTGCAGAAAAAGAATTAATAACTGCTTCTAAAGAAGACATTAATAAAAAAATAGAAATTAGAAAAATGATGGATTCCTTGAATGAGCAACACAGGAAAGAAATAGATCGCATCAAGCAGAGTCAAAGAGATATAGAGGAATTTAAAATCTCAATCACAAGCTTGCAAAACTGTTTA
>NW_004524611.1:4910477-4919552 GCF_000260255.1 Octodon degus
CTATATGTTTATCAATAAAACTTTGAAAAGGAAAAAAAATAATAAAAAATAAAAAATAAAAAAAATAAAAAATAAAAAATAAATAATAAAAAAAAAGTAAAGCCATGCTGTTATGTTGAGCTATAGTGGACTCAGTTCAACAATTTCTGACATTGCCAGTCAAGAGGAAGACCCAATACTATTAGGGGCTACTGGACTCTTTTAGAATATTTTGCTGAGTTAACACACCTATAATATTCAAATGACGGAACTAAACAAGAAAAGGGGATACAGATGAATGTCCATTTTGTATCTGTGTATTCAAAGTGGTTAGGATAGATATATAGTTACATTCTCCTAATGAATAGAGGGATTTGTTCTAATGGTGTTTGTAAATAGGATATCATGTCCACATCTTGTACAGCAATTAACCACTAGGAAGAGAGTATGCAGTGTGTTAATTATTGAAACTGTCCTACCAATTTGGTTTGAAACTGTCTCATTCATCTTTGTTTCTCCATAAAATTATGGGGGAAAAAAAAGCTCTTTGCCTTTCGTTTTTTGAAGGCTCATTTTATAAGATAAAGAATTCGAGGTTTCTGGATGCCTTCTTTTTCAAACTGTAAATAAATACAGCCCTCCATTCCATTCTTGTTTGCATAGTTTCTGATAAGAAGTCCAATAAAATTCTTATCTTGTTGCATCTCTTGGCATTTTTATCCCCTTCAATATTTTCACATTGAGTCCATTTTCCGTAGCTTGATTGTGACAGGATTAAGTGTAGATTTCTTTTCCAGTGTCATGGTTTATATTCCCCGAGCCTCCTGGATCTGTGGTTTGCTGTCATTAACTCTGGAAAATTTGCACTTTGCTACTGTGAGTTTTCTTTATATTCCTCCCTCTTTTTCCTCACATTCTGATATCCTAAAGCAAACATTAAACTTCTGGGAAGTGTCTCACGGTTTTTGGATATTATGTTCATTTTGTCTTTTTTTAAATTCTTTGAATTTAATCTTGGAACTTTTCAATGAACATAGCTTCAAGTTCACTAATTCTGTTTTGTTTTGTTTTGAGATAGAATGCCACTGTACAGTTCAAGCTGGTCTCAAATTCTATGTAGCTTAGAAAAGGACGGGAGGAGGTCCTCCTGCCTCAGCATCCTGAGTGCTGGGATTATAGCCACAGGCCACCACACCCAGCAAGCTCACTGATTCTTTCCATGCTGTGTCCAGTTTGGCCCACCGATAAGCCCACTGATGACATCTTTCATTTCTGTTTCAGTGATGTTGGCTCCGGGTGGGCCTTTGTGATCCTGTCTTCAAGTATTTGTCTCTTGGCTCATACTTGCATTTGCTTCTGCATGTTGCCAACATTTTTCTTTTAGAGCCCTCAACATGGTTATGAATTTTTTAAAATCTTTTTTCTGATATCCCAAACTCTGTTTGTGTGAGTTTGATTCTAATGCTTATCTCTTCGGCCACTCTTTTTCTCAGCTTTTAGTACAGTACACCTTATAATATTCTAGAAATCTAGATATCATATTGAGCAACTAGGAACTCAGGTCCATGGTATTATATCCCAGCAATTACCTTAATCCAGTGAGAAGATGGGCTGAGTTGTACTGTTCTTACCGAAGTCAAAGGCTTCGATCTTTCTTGCACCCTTGCTCTTTCCTGAATCTTCTAAGGGCCTTAACCTTATAGCTTTCTTCTTATAATCCAGGCTCATTAAACTAGAGCTCTGTTGATTTAATGGTGAAGAATGGAAGGAGGAAGGGTTTCACTCCATAATCCTATGGCTGGTACATCCCCTAGAAATGACCTTCACAATTTTTCCTCAGTGAAATGGCCAATGCACACCATCTGAAGAGAGTACTCTCACTAACTCTCCAAATTAAATCTCAGTTGAATCCTGCCTGCAAGCATCACCAATATCCATGAGCTAAGTCATTTTTTTGAGAGAACATTAAATTAAAATGAGAAAAATGGCTGATTTTCCAAATCCTGTAGGGAGATATATTGTCCTAATACTTTTATATTTTGCAAAGCATGAGGTTTTCATGAACTGAGTTCAGGGACAATACTAAAGGGATTGGCAGGAAGTTGTGCTGGGTAGCTTCGGACTCCAGCAGTCAGTCAGAAAGTGGTCTGGTGGGAAGGCTTTCCCCCAACGGTTTTGTGGTGTGCTCATTATTGCTACTTCTTAGAGACAGTCACTTGAAATCAAGTAACATTTGCATGGTAGGTGGTAAAGTCCACACGCTGCCCACCACATCAGGATCCACCTTGGCTGCCGCCCACAGGCAACGCTTTTCCTGAGAGTGACAGCCACCATGCACACAGTGGCTGTGTCCAGTCTTGCAGATGGAACTTCCCTCTTTAGGGGAGACAGTGTGGCTTGATTTGAATTGGGCACAGGCTCTTCCAGGGAGGCAGGCTCCTCTGCCACCTCTGTGGTCACTCACGATGGCACTGGATCGCTCAGCTAGTCAGGCATGGCGCCTTCTTCTCTAACATACTCTTTGGCACCAAATTCCAAGAAAAATAGTAACTCTAGCTACAATATCAGTATATGTGACTTTGTTTCCACATAAAGGAAAAGGAGGGTTAAGTTAGATTGTTAAGAGGTGTTATCCTTGAGCATGTATTTGGCAACAGCTTGGAGAAGAACTTTCATAATGGTTTGAATAATTAAGCACACCCTCCTTGATACAAGATATTCAGGCTGATAACCAGAGATTATGTAATGCTAATTTGCTTGGTCATGACTACTCCACCCTTCTTAAAAAAAAAAAAAAAAAAAAAAGAGAGAACCAAATTAGGTTTGGAAAAGGAAAAAAGAAATCAGAATTAACTCATGGGCTGTTACCTTGAATAAAAGGAAACCACTCTTGGCCTAAACTACAGGTGCTGTAGCTTAGCACAAGGCGGCCCCCGCCCTGAATGGTTACCGCCTCTGCAGTGTCTCCAACAGTGCATCTCCTGTGGCTGTTGAACACCACCCAGGACTCTCTTTTTCTTTATCCCTGCACAAGATCTAAGGTAGTGATGAGCGCTGGGGGCCCCTGGAGAAAGTGCTGTAGTGACTGAGTTTAGCTTTGTTGTTGCAACATCCTCTATTCCTCAGCCCTCTCAGTGGAGAGAGAGCTTTGTACTAACTGACCTGCAATTTAGAGGCAAGGAGCAAAATGAGATGGTTTGAAGCCAAGAACATGTTCTGCAGTTAGCAGAAGAGTTAAAGAACATGATGCGTAAGCATGCCGCTCACTCCCTCTGAGTGCAGCACAGGACTAAGGCTAGAGCCCCCGATCACCACCTCCCAATAAATAGCAAGTATTCCACATGCTAATTTGTTTTCTTTATTATACACGCCCAATCCAGGAATAGGTTTGTGAGGAACCTCTAGACTGCCCCATGAAGGCTACACTAGTCCACATTCCCACCAGCTGTATTAAGAATTCTCATCTCTCCATGTCACACCAGCATTTATTTTTGTCTTTTTAACAACAGCTATGCTGAGCAGGTAAGGCAAATCTCATTGTGGGTTTTGATTTGCCTTTCTGTGATGATTGGTGATGGTTGATCCTTTCACTCCTGTGTTCACTTAATCACTGTTTACTGGAGCCAAGAGGGAGAATCAACCTAAGTATCTATCAGTGCATCAAAGAATGCAAAAAATTTGATAATCTACATGATGGAATACTATTCAGACATGAAAAGGATAGAGTCCCATCACATGTGGCAAATGGATGAAAGCAAAGGACAGTATGCTAAATGAAATAATCCAGGCAGAAAAAACAATACTGTATCATCTCATTGGCATGCAGAGTCTATTGAATGCAGCAGTAGCAAGCAGAAAGCAGTTAGCAGCAGCTAGGAGGCAGGGGCATGAGTGGTACGGGTGCAACAGTGTGAACTTACAGCTGGGGGAGTTTGGGGCTTCTATTCCGCTGTAGGATAACTCTGGTTTGTTTTTGTTTTGTTTTGTTTATGTGTGTGTATTTGGCACAGGGTCTCACTATGCAGCTCAGACTCGTACTTTTCCTCCTGTTCTCAGCCTCGCAAGCACACAGGTGTGTGCCACCGTGCCCAGTCCTGGTGGCCGGCTCAGCATGCCTGGGGGGCAGGGCTGGCACTGCATGTGGGGGTTGAAGCTTGTTTCCTGCGCTTGCCTAAGCAGGCGCTTAGTGTGCTGAGCTAGTTCACCAGCTCTGTAGGCAAACCATGTTTAACAAAAGTATATTAAATACTTCAAAACTATGTTGCCAAAGCAATTGTGGACATTCTCACCTCAAAAATTAATGAAGGATATAGGATGCTAATACCTGATTATTTCAAAGTATGTATATATTTTCAAACATTACACTGTACCCCACAACTATATGTAATTATATGTCAATTAAAATGCCAAATTCTATATATAGTTTTAAAATAATATATTTTCAACTTGTTTTAAATAACATACTTTTTAAAAATACCTCAAAATAACATTTTTTAAAACTATTCAATGATGTAATTCTAACAATATATTCCTTCACAAAAACAGGATAATGGGCCCTTGAGTTTACACTGGTGATGTATCTGAAATTTCTTAGGAGAAAGAGTTGCTGAAAGCCTCTCACTCAAGTGGTACAAGTGGGGTATAAGTGGAGTGTTCGGTCCCATCAAAGCTTGAGAAAAGTCTGAAAGAGCCACAGGACAGCTTTGATGCAATGACCACACACCCCTTCACCAGGTCAGATGGGGCCGCCTGCGACGAAGACTTGCCACTTCAATGCTGGGGAAATCCCAGACATACAAATCTGACCCTGGAGCCCAGGAAGGGTCCCTTAAGAAGGTGCTGAATGTGAGACTTTCTACCACAGGCCAGCACAGGGGGATTCGGAGTTGATTCTCGCTCCTGACCCCTTGGGCTGTGACTGCAGCCTCTGTGCTCTCTCCAACCCTCCCTGCCCTGCGCTGGTGGCCAGATCCCTACTCCACTGACAGCACACCTGAGGGGACACTGTGGCACCTCCTGCAGTGTTTCTGAGTGCATGCTCTGTCTCTTCCGGTGGTCAGGAGGGTCCTTACTTCCCCATTCTGCAGGATACCCTGGCTCCTGCTCCCTGAAGGGACCACCTATAATTCTCTCCTGCAGCACCAGTTTCCTACCTTTTCAATTTAGTGCTTGCCAGCATAAAAACATGTTATCTTGCCCATCTGAAAACACACACACACACACACACACACACACACACACACACGCATGCACACTCACACATGATAGCTTTTCCCACTCCAGGTATCTCCCCCAGGTTTCTCTGTGTCCCATGAAGGAACTTGGCAAACGTTTTGTTTCTCACTGAGGGCATGCCCTTCCTCTCGTACTTTTTTATTATTTAACTTTTTAAAAGTTTGATGAGACCAGGTTTGTGGTACACAATGATCACACTCGTTGTGGGGAGCAAGCTCCAGTCTCAAGCACATCACCCAGACTACTCCTGGGTCGTCCTTAGTATCTCGCTTGCCTAAGCCCACTGGTCAAATCTCAGCCCTCACCTTTGGGTGCCATATGTGACCCACTTAATCACTGTCCCTTCTTGAAAATATCTTCAATTGGTTTCTAAGAAGGTGCACAGATTTTGCTACAATTTCTACAAGTAGTCAGCAGGCCTAGATTGTGCAGTCATTCTTAGAGCATAAGCTAAGCTTTCTGAATCTTGCCTAGTAGTGGGCATGCTCTGGGAAACTGAGGCAGAGGGATCACCAGTCAAACCCAGCCTTGAAGAACTCGGCAACTTACCAAGATCTTCTTACAAAATAAATACAAAAAAGGTTGGAGAAGTAGCTTAGTGTGAGGACCCGGTTCCCCATGCCTCATACTGAAAAACAAACAAACATGATTTTTACTGATAACCTTCAGACTCACTTCAGTTGCTCACCTTCTCCAGCCTTGCTTAACCTTGGCCGAAGATTAAAGGGCTAATCAATATTTTGAACTGAACATACTAACTTTCAAATTGGAGATTCTTTTGTAAACTAAAAGTAGCATGACACTTCCTGTGGCCTTTGGAGATCCAGAAAATGCCTAGAGCTTGAAAGAGCTTTTCTCCTGTGAAAACCGTCTCACACTGAGGAACATAAAAAGGACAGTGACAGATAATAATAATAATAAAATGGAAATTTGGCAATGTTCTGTAAGTCCTGTGGGTCGCTTGCTGTTCACACTTCCACTTATGTCTTCCTACTAAAATCAGCCTAGAGCCTGGAAGCCATGTACCCAGTACAGCCAGGCACGTCCCACAGAGCAGCAGCACCTTCATTCCTGCACTCTGATTCAGTTCTGTCCTCAATTTCCCCCTCTGCAGTGACGGGCGGGGCTCCTCCCAGCAGCTCACGCTGCCTCCCGCAGCCCGGGCTATGCGGTGGTGGTCGCAGCTGCTTTTATACCTGCTTCTGCTGTGTGGAACGTTGTGCATATTAATTTTTCACAGCAATGTATTTGGACTGTGATGTTTGCTCAAACTCCAGTCTCAGGCTGCTGTGAAGGTATCTGAGGCCAGATTACCGTCTAAATTGGTGGACTTTGTGAAAAGCAAAGGACCATCATAAGAGGGAGAATTTTCATCCTACCAGTAGAGTCGGCTGAAGACCTTCAAGAAAAGACAGGTTTCCAGAGGAGAAAGAATTCACCTTTGGAAGAGGATGCAGAAACCTGTACTGGTCTTCATCTTGTGCCCTGCCTGGAAGATTTCAAAGTTGTTCTCCTTCCCCTTTGTAAAAGCCAACACCTCAAAAAAAAATTCCCACCTCTCAATGGTTCTGTTTCTCAGGAGATCCCTAACGAGCAGAGGGGTGTGTGTGTGTGTGTGTGTGTGTGTGTGTGTGTGCCTTTTCATGGCTAGCTGAGAGGTCAGGTTCCCTGGGAAATAATCTCTCAGCCTAAGACCTTCACTAGGAAGCATCTCACAGGATGTTGTTGGTATCAGCAAGCTAGATCACAGGCACACATTTGGACTGGGAAAAGGAAACTCAACTGCAGCTCAGTTATAGCATGGGAAGCTCAGAGGTAGCATGGTCTTTGGGGGACCCTCATGGCTGCGGGAGCACAGGCTCTGGTGAGCGCCTTCTCCTCCCTTGTCATCGTGACTGCTGCATCTGGAGTGTGCTGCTCAGGTTTCCTGTCAGAGGTGTGGCGTTGGCTCGCGATCTGACTGCGCTGTGGATCTGCGCATAGAGAGCACAGAGAGGACATTCCATCTCATCACCTCGTGGGGCACAGGGCAGCAGCACCACCTAGCACTGGTGGTGGCGACCGCGGCCATCTGGCTGAGGTGATGAGAGCCAGGTTCCTCCATTACAGTATTAAATATTGCATTCTTTCATGGACATTTTTGTTGTTGTTTTGTTTTGAGGATATTTGTTCTGCTTCGTGTAACATGTGGGCTCTGAGGCTCCAATTAGACTCCCCCAAGCAGCTCGCACAGCCCCTCAGGGGGACAGGTGGGTGTGTGAATGGTGGGAAGGAGACATTCCCACTGGGAATGGGATTCTCCAAGCCCTGCATGCTGCAGAATCCTGGGTTTACAGAGTGAGGAGTTCTCTAGTGGATCCCTGTGGACACTGTCACAATGGCAGATCCCCAGGGGCTCGGCTGCCTTTACAACCTGCAATCATGTCCAAGAAAGTCAGCTCAGAGAGAAGAGAGACAAAGACAGAGACAGGGATGAGGGAGAGAGAGACAGAGACAGAGACAGAGACAGGAAGGAGAGAGACAGGGAGAGGGAGACAGGTGCAGACTAACTTTGTACGCTATTAATCAAAGACAGCAAAGTGCTGTACAGAAACCATGGTTGAATACCTCTCATCTTGTTCTTCTAAATGTGTGCCACTTCTAATGTCAGTATTCTGTCTTGAAAATAAATTTGAAAAATATAAGCATAAAGTAAAAAAGGACAAGAAAAAATTAAAGTTTATTGAAAGTAAGCATTAATGTTAAATTATTTGGCCAACTTTTCATACTTAAATCTATTCATCTGAACAACAGATTTGACGATGAAAATATGTAATATAACAACCATTGTTACATTTTTATTCTTGTTTTGAAACTGTACCATTTGTACTGTTACTTGTTGTTCTGTTTTTGTCTTTGGTTCTGCTATTTGTTTCTACTCTTTAAAATATATTTTTTGTTTGTTTTTTTGGTTGGTTGGTTGGTTGGTTGGTTGGTTGGTTGGTTGGTTGGTTGGGGGGAAAGAAGAACAAGCACCACGTCTGGAAGTCCAACAACTCCTCCATCTCCTCAGCAGCACCTTCACCCGGATGAATCACTTGGTTACTCCACTGCTCCTCAGTCTGTCATCACTAGGTTCCAGCCCAACTGTCCCTCTTGGAGACCTCAGGATCCCGATACCTCCCTCCCCAGGGTCTTATCCTCACCAACCTCATCTCTGTGGAACATCTGGAAGGTTCTTCCTGAAACAGATGTCTGACTGTCACTTCCTCCCTGTCCAGGCTCCCTCCCAGTGCCTGCTGGACAAAATCTCCTCTTCCTGACAAGCGTCTGCCTCCCCTCGCTGGCCTCCCTCAGGTGGGCTGGCCTCCGCACAGGACCTCTCTCCTCCACCCTTGTCATTGGTTCACTCTCCCGCTGGGCTGCTGGCCCACAGTCTCCTCTCCAGACTTCCTCCTCAAGATCTGGTGAGGACTTCCCCGGAGCGACAGCCATCCTGCCCTCTCTGGGGCTCCCCGCGGTTATCTGGTGACTTGCTCTTCCATCATTCATCAACCTTGGAGAAGCATGGACAAGTCATCACCCTGTGTCCCTGGGCCTCTGTTTCCTCGGATCAAATACAATCAGAATTCTTTGGACTCTGCATTCATGGATTCAGCCAACCACAGGTCAAAAATATTTGGGGGAGAACACCTGTACTGAACACAGAGACTGTGTTTCTTTGCATTCTTACCAAAACAATATACATAGCAATGATTTAGAGGGCATTTCCCTTGCATGAGGTAGTATAGGTGTTATGGTTTGTGTCTAGTTGTCCCCCCAAAGCCTCATGCAGTCATGGGGTGAGGACTTCTAGAGTTTGTGTTAACTCATGATCCACTG
>NW_004524611.1:4919745-4951665 GCF_000260255.1 Octodon degus
CTCCCTTGCGCTCTTGCTCTTTGCCGCCACCATGAAAGGTTGCCCTCTCCTATGTGCTGCTCTGCGTTGGACCCAGCTGAGTATGGACTGAAACCTCCAGTAACTGTGAGCTAAATAAACCTTTCCTTCCTTCATTTTGAGTGTTGGGTATTTGTCCCAGCAACGAGAGAAGAGTAACTAAGACAATAGGTAACAGAGGTGGTTTACAGTATAAGTAAAAAGAGCTTTTGTATAGGTTGTAGACAAATACCATGTCATCTTATATAAGGACTTCAGCATCCACCAATTTCGATACCCATCCTGTGTCCTGGAGCCATCCCTCATGGGTGCCAAGGAGGAGCTGTCTAAGGAAAAATCTTAGCGTGCACAGTGCCTGGCAAGGGCCTGAGGCACGCTGAGCTGGAGTGGAAGTGGTTCTCACAGCGCTCTCCCGCCCCAGCTGTCGTTTCTTACAAGCCCCGCCCCCACTCTCCCATGAAGCCCCGCCCCACTCTCCCTTGAAGCCCCCCCCATGAACCCCCCCCCCAGCATCAGCTGGGCTGGGGTCACCTCTGAGTCTACAGGAGACAGCACAGTCCCAGCTGAGGGTGGCTTCCATAAGTGCGTGAGCAAGGTAAGTGGACGGGAAGCAAGGAGTTGGAGTCTTCGTGGGGCGCTTTCAAGCCACACTCCTGGGGGGCTTCTCCAAACCAGTTCCCTGTAAAACCGTGAGTCACTGAGAAGCAGCTTTGATCGACCCTGAAAAGATTCAGATAGATCCAACCTATACTGAGACGGAATTGAAGGGGAAAGATTCAAAAAAGAAATAATTGCTGAATTCTGTTTTCCTTTAACAATGTCTTTCCATAAACATTTATTGTAAAAATAATGAGGCAGTGGAAGAACTTCTGAATGGAAAAAACTCTGCTAAGCCAGAAATGCCAAAAGATTTCTAAATCGTAGACCTTCTCTCGAGAAATGCCTTAATCACTCTGGACAAAGTGCTCGGCACATGTCCACTGTCCACCGGGATGCATTCCTGGACACTAGGCGTGGCCTCTGGCTTCGGCCTGGCCTCGGTCGGAGTCTGCTGCACGGTGATCCCAGCCTGCCACGGGCAGAGCAGGAGCCGGCTCCGCGTCCCCCGCCCGGGTCAGCACACCACGCGAGGAAACAGCTTCAGAGAAGCTCTGGCGGACTTCTCCGCTAAGATTTGCTTGCGGAAGGATTCACTGTACGATGCCCGTAAGTGGAACCCTGTCGCACCTTTAAGACGTGATTTATGCATCTTTTATTTCTGCAGCGAACTGCGGAGTTGGCTTGTCTGATCTCGTCCCCCGGCCCTCAGGAGCAACTCCGCGGCAGCGCCGGGCTGTTCACCGCCCCTCTGCCCTCCAGATCACTCCCAGGCATTAAGCATTCACAGTGTGGCTATTTTCCGCCTCTCCCTCCCCTCCCCTCAACTCCCCTCCCCTCCCCTCCCCTTTCCTTTTTCCTTCCTTCCTTCCTTCCTTCCTTCCTTCCTTCCTTCCTTTCTTTTTTTCTCTGAAACCTTTGAGAGAACAGCCAAGGCCTCTGCCTCCTGTTCTGTCCTTCATTATGCAATCACACTCCTCCCCATGGAGGTCCCTCCCTGGCGGTGAAGACGCTGTCAACGATAACTGACAGCATCCATTCTACCAGCAATAGTGGGACATTTCGGCCCTCATCACCCCAGGCCTCCAGCAGCACTGGGCATAGGGGATGCGTCACTTCTCTGAGACACTCGGTCCACTCGGCTGCAGGGACGTCACCCCCCACCCTCTCTCCCACCCCACCTCCACCACCTTCCTTCCTCTCTCTGGTTCCTGAGTGCTGGGTCACAGCTTCCCATCAATTATTCTTTTCTTGGAAGCTAGAAGAGAATAACTGTGTGCTAACAATGGCCTTCTTCTCCTCCCCCTGCCCCTGCCCCTGCCCCTGCCCCTGCCCCTGCCCCTGCCCCTTCTCCTTCTCCTTCTCCTTCTCCTTCTCCTTCTCCTTCTCCTTCTCCTTCTCCTTCTCCTTCTCCTTCTCCTTCTCCCCCTCCTCCTTCTTCTCCTTCATCAGTACAGGAGTTTGAAACCAGGAAAACAAGACCTTTTATGTCTCTTATGTTAAGACAAAGTCATACTGAGTCACTAAATTGCCCAGTCTGGACCCGAATTTGTGAGCTTCCTGCCTCAGCCTCCTACACTGCTGGAATTGCAGGCATGTGCCACCCCCCCCCAGCAGATCCCGTGATTCATGTCTCCTGGAGCGTCACCTCTGCCAGCGTGGGCCTCCGGCCACCCCAGGGGGATCTTACAGCTGTGCACTGGAGCAGTCACCATCCCACCAAGCGCCTGGGCAGGTTACAGTTCTTGGGTCCTCAGGTCCAGAGCAACCTGCCCCGGGTGACACAGAAACACTCGCCCCCCTCTGATCCCTCCCCCAGTTTGAACCAGCCTCCAGGTGAGGCCCTTCCCACTCCACATCCTGAAGATGACGGGACTGTGCCGCAGCCAACTTTGTGACAGCTCTTACCATTAGAGAGAGAGAGAAGACTCAGGCCAGGCCATCTGTGTCCTCTGCAGGATTTCTCTGCGTTAGCATACAAGACACCCAATTGGTATCAGAAGTGTTTCCCACCTTCCCTCATTCTCCTTGAAGCACCTGTAGGGCGCCTGACTGGCTTCTCGATCTCTCCTTTCCTTCTCTATTGATCGGCTCTGGTCATCCTTCCAAGGCCAGCTGTGGGCTTCTCTGGCTTCTCTAGTGGCTTCTGGCTTTCATACTGAAGTGGCTCAAGGAGCCTGTGCTGCAGGCTCCCGAAAGCCTCCCAGGGTGCCAGGCGCCTTCACTCTACATCCCGCCGGCAGCCACCCCATCCCCACCCAGCACACAAATTCCCAGCTTCATGTATTTTCCTGAACTGTTTTATGAAAGTCACTGTGTAACTGTTTCGTGCAAAGACACTGAAAAACCTTGCAAGCTAGCAAAAGGCTGCTGACTAGCTCTGGACCCCGGCTTAGGATAGCCAAGCTTACAATGTGTGGATTTTGCAATGGGGCCATAATAGGAACAGAGTAGAAACTTCGCTTCCAAGGTCAAATGTTGATCTTTTGGGAGCCTGTGATACGTGTCGGCTGCTGTCCCCCTCTGTGGGTGGTGCTGGGCTCTGGTCAGCCCCGTGGTCACACGGGAAGCAACCACACCCTTGGTAGCTGTGTTGCTGGTTGTCATGCATTTTAGACTTAGAATCTTTTCATCTTCTGATGGGCCTATTGGGGCATAACCATGGAGAAATCCAGAGAGAAGTACCAAGGGAGAGGTACCCTCAGCCTGCAGCCTGCCCCCTTACCCTTTCCCTAGGCACTCTGCGTGACACAGCAAGTGTCCCCTTGCCTAGGACCCTCCCAGCTCCCTGCAGGTCACAGTGTCCTTTCCTTCTTGGAATCAGCTGCCCAACAACTGGGCTGTGGCGATCACCTTGGTCTCCATGGCTCTGCCCTCTGCCCCTGAAGGTGAACAGCCCTGGAAGTAGCGCTTCTCCCGTGGCCAGCTCTGAAAGAGAAAAAGACAAAGCAAAGAGAAAAGGAGAGAAGAGACCGCTTGGCCTAGATGGCTTTGCATCTCAGATCACGGTTTCTGCGGCCCTGAGCAGGTCCATCACATTCTTTAAGCTTTGGTGCCCTTAAAAGCAGTTACCTGCAGCTCCCCTTGTGGACTACAATTACAAGCTCTGGTGCTGGCCCCAGTGGAGTCGGCATTCAGTGACAGAGATCTGCTCTTTATGGGTGTGTGTATGCGTGTGTGCGAGTGTGTGTGTGTGTGTGTGTGTGTGTGTGTGTGTGTTGCAGTACCAGGGACTGAATCCATAATTTTGCCTGAGTTACATGCCTAGCCCTTTTTGTTCTTATTTGGGGGATAGGGTCCAGGCTGGGCATGAACTTGCCGTCCTCCCACCTCAGCCTCCCAGAGTGCTTGGATTACTGGCTTGCACCACTGTGCCAGAGTGGGATGGACCTGCTTGGCTGGATGTCCGCTGTCCAGGCCCGGCCCACGCTCCCCTCTAGGCCCCTCCTGGCCCTGAGCCAGCCAGGTGCACCTGGCTCAGTCGGCCACCCTGCATCTCTACCTGTACTCACCTCATCAGCAGTGGGGCTGCGGGCCTGGAGCAAGGCCCCAGATTAGGATGAGACCTGCTGAGCACTGACATCTTCTGGCCCCGGAGGGCCAGCTCCAGTTGCTTCTGCCTTCCCACTGTCCCCCGGGGTGGGGCAGGACCTGCCGCATGCTGAGTCAACACACAGCCCACGTGGTGGACACATCTGAAGGGCAATACTCACAGCCTCCCAGAGCATAGGACGCTCACCCGGGCCCCACCCATTGTGGCAGAGTCAGTAAATAACTCGCTGTGACACTCAAGCCTGCATGGCTGAACAGTCCTCCCCTTCATGCACTGTCACTCCTGGCTTTGGAGGTCACCACAGAGAGTCCTTGGGGTCAGGTCTTGGTCCTGACTGGGGGCAGCGCCTTCTGCAACAACGCCAATGAATGAGAAGCTTCTGCAGCTTCCCTCCCTCGGCCTCAGGGGCCTACAAAGCCCTTACACTGCACTCTGTTCAAATGTGTGTGTGTTCATGCATGTGTCTGTGTGTGTTAATATGTGTGCTTGTGTGTGTTTGTGTGTGTGTGTGTGTGTGTCAACAGAAATGACTGTGTTGGTTTCCAGTCCACACAGAATGGGAGGAGGAGACAGAGGAGCAGTTGGGAAGGAGCAATTCACAAAGGTTGACAATAAACAGCAACCCTCCCCTGTGCATTCCTATCCCCATCCTGCAGCTGACGCTGAAGAGGGAAGAAACTGCCGCGGGTCCCAGGCTTGGGAGCGGAGCACACCACACACTTTCCAGAAGCTGAAGCGGGAGGCTTCCAGCTGTGCATTGTTTCCAACTGTTTCAAGAGTAACAATGAGACTCATTTTTTGAGCCCCAGATCATCTATATGGTGGTACAATTGTACAAAGATATTCTAAGAATAGCCAGTTGAAAGGATCTAACTAATCGTGGGATAACTGGTCTATATTAAAATCTGGCATCTTTGGGGGAAATAAAAAACAATAATTGCAACAGATGAATGAAATCCACTCATTACATGTGAGGCAATGGAAATGTTGACACGCGTTTCAGAAGGGCGACTTCCTTAGAGAGTGGGAAGACGTTCTGATGTGTGGACAAAAAGCCATTGTTTCCCACACAGGAGAACCTTGAAAAGCTAAACTCATATGAAATGAGCATGACAGGGAGTCTTAGTGGTCCAAGTGCCTGCCTGGCAAGCACAAGGGCCCGGGTTCGCTTTCCAGTACCGCATGCAGCTCCGGCCCCACCCCGGGCGCACCCAGCTGACCACCGAAATTGAGCCTGGGGATGCACGCCTGTAATCCCAGTGCTGGGGAGGCTGAAAACAGGAAGATCACTAAGAGTCTGAGCTGCATAGTGAGACCCTGCGCCAAATATGAAAAATAAAAATTAAAAGATGCAAAATCTTAGCATGACAGATGACAAAATGTATGTGACATTTTCACAAACTATGTGACAGACAATATTTGTTTCCCTATGAAATACATGAGGTAATAATGGTAAATTAAAATAGGAACAAAGGGGATGTTCCAAAGATATTAGAGGGTGATAAAAGCAAAGTGACCACTGTGTCATGGGACACATCACGGGGTCAACAGATGCGCTTCTTCCCACAGATCTGATTTTACTCTGTGATTTATTAAGAAATTGAAGTGTCATGGGACCATAGCTACCTAGAATATGACAACCAACTTGCCTTACAAGTCTTTCTGAGCCACTCGGCATTGTTTTGGGGAACAGAACTATCAACCTTTCACCTTAAATCCAAGTCATGAACATGTCTCATGTGCAAAGAACATTCAGTGTCTCAGCCCTGGAGCTTCGGACCAGGTATCGCACCCAGTTAGACCTGGAAATGAACATCTTTAGCTTCCTAAATTTCTACTCTGTAATAGTCTACGGCTTTGTTTCCAAAAAGCTCTTTTCTTGCAGGATTCAATTGGAGAACCACGACCTGCTTTGGTCTCCAGGGGCCTCACAGTAGGGAGGCCAGGGGCTCTGGGCAAGAAGGCTGAAGGCGCATCTCAGCCTACTCCCCCTCCCCCATACCTAGCTTAAACCTAGCAGGACACAGAACTCTGGCCACCACCTGTGTCTCCCACATCTGATGCTGAGAAGATGATAAAGACTGCCTCATGAGGACTGAGTGACCTCACGCTCGCGCAGCATTAGAAGAGGGTGGTTGCGGTGGTCACAATGACCTTTACCATAAGACTGGCCGGGAACGACAAATTGTGTTTCTCTTCCATGGATCAGAACTCACACAGAAAAATTCATACGTCCCACGGAGGAAGTGGCAAATAGAAGCTCGCAAGCCTTCATTAACTGCGATCGCCCACAGGACTGGGGTAAGCACGGCCTAGCTGGTTAGGAAGGCACAGTTCTGGGCGTGTCCGGGGGTGACTGACACACAGGCCAGCCAACTGACAGTCAAGGATCTGCCCTGGTTCTGAGTGCCACCGACCAATAAGCTGGTAGCCTGGATGGAATCAAAAAGGGAAAGAAGCAGGAAGTGGGCCAGTCCGAAGACTGCGTCCTGAGTAGGCGCGTCCTTGCAGCTGCTGCCTCTGGACGTCCGTCAGCTTCTCGGCCCTCTGCATGCACGCGTGCTGGCGGCTCTGCAAGGAGCTTCCCACACTGACCTCAGGCCGGCACGACCTCCTCGACCCCTCTTGTCCTATGGCTCCCCTCTTCTTGGGTCTGGTAGCACTGCAGCGTGAAGGCAGCCCCTGTGGACTCTGAGCCTGCAAGCGTACCTCATAGATCCGCTGGCTTGTTCACAAATATACTTTCTATGCCTCTGTTCCTCTCCAGAATCTTAACAGTGCAAGGGAGGGGAGCAAATGTGAGGTCAGGAATCCCGAAATGGCCAAGAGGGTGGATGTGACTCTCCACTGGTTTCTTCTATTGCCTTAATCAGATTACTGAACGCTTTGAAAAGAACATTGTCCCCGTGAATGGAGCTCATTCAGAGGGAAAGACAGAGGCTCACAGACAAGTAGCAGGATAACCCATTCCCACTGTCCGCGGGGTCTCGGGACAGTGCTGGGACAAGGAGGGCTCAGCTGATTCTGTGTCGGTTCCAGATGGCAGGGGAATCAAACCCAGACAGTCCCCTTCCCCAAGGGGGTGCATGAGAACGAAGAGAAAGGGCACCATTTTGCATTAGGTCACCGTTGCTGCAGGTGACCCCACAGGAGGAATGCCCAGCCCGCATAGGGAGGCACTGCGCACGCGCTGGGGCTGCCTGGGGCTGCGTCCGGCGCCCAAGGACCCTGCACCAAGGCAGCTTTGCACTGCGGTGCATGGAGTTGTGGTGTGGGCATTGTGGTCTCATGGGGGCAGAAACCTTTGTAGTCATCAAATCCTAGCGCCCTGCTCTGGTGGCAGGTAAGGTAGTAGGAAGTGGTCAGGAAGAAAACGAGCTTTTGTATCTGTTGGCTTGGATACCCGTTTCACCCTCCGCACTAAGTGAGGTCATGGCAGGGCCAGGGCACGAGCCAGGCCTCCAGCCACCCGGGCAGGGACTCCATGGGGCCGACGAGTGTGGGCCTGACCCTGACGGCACATGTGGGGCTTTTTGCTATGTGCTTGGTCCGGATAAAAGGAAGGCTACTTTGGTGACACGGGTCCCTTTCGCCCCCCTGTGAGCAGGAACTCCTGCACAGCACAGGGATTCCCAAGGCTGCCTCCGAGCTGGCCGCCCGCTGTGGGGCCTCCACAGAGCAGACTGAAGCCACTCGGGATCCCAGGTCACTGGGCCCAGAGCCTCCACCAGGCAAAGCCACGTGCGGCTTCTGCCCTGCGGAAGCCCAGAGCCTCCAGCGGTGAGCCCTTTCCCTAAGACCTCATGCTGCCGCCCTAGCTGCCTCCGCCCTGCCGGCTCCCCTCTCTGCCCACGGTGCACTCACTGGCCTGGCAGAAGGGGCCGGTGCTTTTCTGTGTCGACCTCTTTCCACCCAGCTCCAGGCCCCTCCGGGGACAGGAGGGAGCAGACACCCCTCACACCGCCACCACCACCCGGAGCCCGAAGCTCTGTTTAGTAAATGCTGCCGGATTTAAACTCTGTTCCTGGAAATGAAGACCAGTCACCGAGACACGACAGGACTCTGCCAGGGACATTTCAGCTGCATCTGCACGGTGGCAGACAGCAAGAGAGCCCTCGGAAGCAGCTTGTGCTCATTAGAGGGAGGCTCTGTGTGAGGTCCTGGATTCCTTACCCCAGGGCCCAATGGCAGCAGCCCCCTTGCCCCGCGTCTTTGCTCTCCCCCCTCCTCTGCCTGCCTCCATGGCGTAGCAGCCCACGAGTGCATCCCCCTTGGGCGAGCAGACTGCGCCAGCCTCCCGTGTCAGCGCCCTGCTGGAATTTCCTCTCCTCCGTCCAGGGAACCAAATAAGGAAACACAAACCTATGCTGCCTGGGAATTCACAGAATCCTCTCAACTGCGTCCAGTGCTCGCTGAAACTGCTGCCGCCTTCCCCAATTCATTTATTTTTATTTCCATAGTATTTCCTGGCAATGACCAGGAATTTCTAGCAAAATTCTGGGAAGCCAGGAGGGTGGATTTCACTGGATCCCTGCACGTCTGGGGCTGACTCTCAGACAGCCACGTCCACGGAGCCCTGGCTCTCTCAGCAGCGGAAGCAGGGTCACTGTAGGGGACAGCTGAGTCACAGGTGATCTTCAGACCTGCCTTCTTTCTAAACAGCTGTGTTAGTGTGTGTTTCACCATATGATACACAAAACATCTCCATTCCTTGTTCTTGAAGCCATGCTGTAAGGAAGGGACCTCTTTCATTTAAGAACCACCAGAGGCCTGCCCCTTAGCTCAGTTCTTTAAGTGTCTGCTTCAACAAAGCAGTCAGGCTCAGGTTGCTGTGGTTCGATCCCCACAACTCAAGCCAGCCAAACCTGCCCTGAAGGCATTCGGAGCAAAAAAAAAAAAAAAATGAACCACTGTGTATGCCACGATCAGTTGCCGATGGAGAGCAGGAGAACCTGAGGGACACAGTCTCCTAGGAATAGGACACCGGCATCACCTGCAGCCATAGTGGGGCCACTTCAGAGGGAATGACAAACAGGAAGGACAGGAGAGGAGGAGGCCCTGAGGGCAAACAGGGCACCGAGCAGAAGCATGGTGACAGCAATGAGAGAAGCACCTCCTGCTCCAGGACCAGTCCCCAGATTTGAAGGGTCACGTGGCAGGGGAGAGGACAGGATCTGCTGCTGCCTGGGAAGGAAGACAGGGATGGGGGTGCAAGGCGGGGGGCTCTAGGTGCTTCAGCACACAAGTGGGAGGATGCAGCTGCCCCATCAGGAAGAACATCACGGGGAGCCCCGGGCCACACCCAGTCCCTTTCATAGCTGGTGAATGTCCCTCAAATTCATATATTGGCATCTGAACCCCTGGAACAGTGATGACAAAACTTTTAGAGGCTGAGTGCCTAAGCCGCAACCCCAAGCCCACTTCTCTAGCACCAAGTACCAACACGGAAATACAACAGGGACTTTCGAGGGCCAATGAATGAAATGATGTCCTTAGGGTGGGACCTGACTATCACAGGAGGACAACAGGACACAGCCATGTGGAGGGGCAACTCTGTGAGGAGGCAGTGGTGGTATGTGCAGGTGCTTAGTGGGCAGTGGAAAAAATCATGAAGCAGAAAGTTGCAGAGGGAGGCACTTAGGGTCAAGGAGAATTCCCAGATGCTGTCAGCTACAGGGACAAATGTCTCGGTGTGGCCTGGGCTTAAAGGTACACAGAGGAGGAGATGCTGCTAAGATGTCCTGAACCTGGGTCTCTGTTTCCAGCTGAAACCCAATGTAACAGTTTGGATGTGGAATATAACCGAAGGCTCACTTCATCCACACCAGTGGCACTGGTGGGCAGCAGGGCAAGCTTTAGGAGGTGAGGCCTGAGGTAAGTCATCAGTCATGCACTAGAAGAGGACAGTGGGACCTTGGTCTCATTTCCCTGTCCCAATTGTGAGATGAGAGGTTCCCTTGCCACAGGTTTCCACCACGCTGGGCCATACTGCCACAGGCCCAAACACAACCCAGCCAACTCACCATGGACCGAGCCTCTGAAACCTTGAGCCAGGAGTGACCTTTCTTATGTATCCCTGATGACAAAGCCGTTTTACTACAGTATTAGAAAGCCGACTGATGTATCAAGCATGCTGTAATCCTGAATGTCCTCTCTGTGTCAATCTGTGGTCAGAGTTCTGTGTTGGCAAATGTGACACCAGGGCTTCCCAGGGATACAGAGACCCCTCACACCCCTACCTAGACCTCACATGGCTTTGTCTTCCTGACCAGCCTTATTCCCCAGGTGGGGCATCTGTTTCCACCCCTCTGCCCCTCTACACATCCTGTGTCCAGCTTCCCACTTGGTGGACACCTCCTTGGGAAAGTCTCCCTGGGCTCCAATATCCACTCACTACACATCCAAGGGGTTAGTGAGTGCCTTCTGTACGTACACACTCCCCCAGGGGCTAGGAAAGCTGACAATGCAGCAGAGCTTCTGCAGAGCAGAACGCCACATGGGGCGGGCCGTGGGGGCTGTCTTTATAGAAAGGAGACTGGATTAGACACAGGAAATTAGGCTCAGCATCCTGGAAAGACACATCCTGAGGGACTGACACCTGGGGCACCCTAGGCTGCCTGACCTCCCCCTGGATGGTCAAGGACAGGTGAGAGCTGGGCCCTCTGGGACCTCATTCCAGAGGCAGAGGGGATGCCACGCAAGGGCAGTGACCAAGGCCTCCTGCAGGTGACTCAAGTGGCCTGTGTCGACCAAGAAACACACGGCCACTGGGGAGGAGTATGGGTAGAGGAGCAGAAGTGGGGCAGTGCAGAATCTGGGCCACCCAATGTGGTCATGACGGGGGATACGAAGGCAGGCTCAAGAACTTGAGTCCACAGGGCAGTGCACAGGAGGAGGAAGTGACCCACAGGCCTTGAGAGCAGCAAGAGGCCCTGCACAGACCACGGGAGGTGGGGAGTAGGTGCCGGGACAGCGCACTGGCTCAGCCGCCACAGCTCTGCCTTGTTCTTCCACTGGTTAAGGACTAAATGAAGGCCCATTAAAATTTCAGTGCAAAATTTCAAAACAGTTGATGACAGGAAATCAACAATGATTGCTATATTGCATATGATTATCCTCAAAGTAGTTGCTCAGATTCCCAGATATAGGCATGAAAAATTGATTTTAAAAATTAAGCATTAACTGTTCCTGTCAATAAAACAATAGAAAAAAATATGTATATATATATTCCCTTCTTTCTTTCTGTCATCCCACTTGTTCGTTCTTTTTGATCAATTTCTTTCCCTTTCACAATAGCTATTGTACCTAATTCTGTATCATTTTTAGTTTTTTTTATTTTCTTTAAAAGAAAAATCGAAAAATACAGAAGATGTACAATTATACACAGATACAGACTTAGTAAAATAAACAAATACATATTTTTTATGTTTTTGTATTTTAGGAGGGGTCTACAGGGTGTTCAGGGTCTCACTACTAGTTCAGAGTCATAGTGATTCTCCTGTTTATAGCCTCCCAAGAGCTGGGATTACAGGCACGCGCTACCATGCCCAGTCTCAATGGCCGTCTCAGCGCACCCTGGGGGTGGGGCCGACATAGCAGGCCCAGGGATTGACTTCCTGGCCCCTGCGCCTACTTGCAGGTGCTTTAATCCACTGAACTATTTGGTCAGTCCAAGCATAAATATAAACAACAACAACAAAAGGATTTCAATGCAGGTGGGCACAGTGGTGTACACCTATAATTCCACTCTTCTGGGAACCTGAGGCAGGAAGATCACAGGTTTAAGCCCAGCATAGGCAATTTGGTTACTTACCCAGACCAAGTATCAAAATAAAACATATAAAAGGGGTGTGGGGCTGGGGAGGTAGCACAGCGGTCTAAGCGCTGCCTGGTTTGAATCCCAGTGCTGCACACCATACTGGTGCCACCCTGTGCCAACCACTGAAACTGGGCATGGTGGCACACACCTGTAATCCTAGCACTAGGGAGACTGAGACAGGAGGATCACTATGAGTCCAAGCTGCTTAAGCAGATCATGAACCAGATAAATAAATAAATGAATTTTTAAAAAAATATCTTAAGGGGGGGTGTGGTTTTAGCTCAGTGTAAGGGTCCTGGGTTTAATATTTTGTACTGGGGAAGGAAATTAGACACACCTACTTGACCACGCTAGCTATTCTGTGCTCCACTGAGGGCGTGCGGGAGGCTTTTATAAGTTATTACGGGGAAAAAGACCAAGAAAATAGTTAATGAGGTCAGATGAGGAGCTTCCGGAGCCTAGTTTGTGCTTTCTGATTAGTTAGTCTTAAGTTTCCTTCTATGTGATGTGATCAAAATATAAAGTGAATATGGAAATTTAAAAACCAACATTACAATAAGACACATTTCCTTTAACACCCTTCAGAATCTTCCTCCCTGCCTTGACCACACTTGTCCCATCTGCAGCGGGTTTCTAACTGGTGGTCAGCTTCTTACACCCAGCTGAATTAACCTAGCATGGTGCTGGGTGCGGGAGGCCCACCTGAGGCCCACCTTTAGGCTACTTGGCCAGTAGCATAAAGGCAGAACGGGAGAAGCTGCCAGAATGCCATGAGGGATGCTGTTTGGAGAAGCTGTTGGGGCTGTTGGAGGCTTCTAGTCCTCTTGGGCTGCTCTGCTGGAGGACCTTGGCATGCTGGCTTTCCCAGTGAACTCTGGAGGAGCTCTGGTCTTCCTCTTGCCCATCGCTTCCTGGCTCTGGGGGGAAGATGGTGCGCTGCTCAGCCTCCTCGAGAAGCTTGTCGCATTGGCTTTCCTGATGGGAACTTGGCTTTCCTAATCACTGGAGGAGCTTGAAACCTCACAGATTTCCTGCACTTCTTGTACATGATTCTTGGGTGATTCATTATAAAATACTATTATTAAATTTGTGGTGTTCCCCTTGCAAGAACCCCATACTGTGACCCCATCATTCTTGCTACTTTCTACAGCAGGTCTGGAAGTCTTCTTTCCTGAGTGTCTTTAGCTATGCTATCTTGGCTGCTTTGATGTCCTGAACTGACTCACAGTGCTTCCCCTTCACAGTCCATCATGGCTTTCATGTAAATGTCATCGTAGGTGGAGCTTTCCAGAGGTGCTGGACCCACAGTGTGCGATGCTGCGATCCAGGAAGTGTGGTCCCTAAATAACCGACTGGCTTGGCACAATTCTGGTGTGGATAACAGGAAGACCCTCCCAGGTGTGGGTGCCACCTGCCCCAAGAGCAGGCAGCCTGGACAGAGCAGAAGGCACAGGAAGCGGGCTGAGGCCATCCCTTTCTGCTTGTTGAGCCAGCAGCCTTCTGCTCGCCATGAGCTGCTCCTCCTCCGTGATGCCCCTTCAGCCGTGCATCCTTGAAACCAGTGACTACCGGTTGAAACCTGAACAAACTGGGAGCTACAATAAATGTTTTCTCCTTTGACTTTCGGTGCTGGGTATTTTGTCTCAGCAATGAGAAAAGTAACAAAAGCACAGTCATTTGCAGTATCTATTGTGCCTTTCAGATTTTATATACTCTTTCAGACTCATACTAGCAAGACAACAGTATGCCTGCACATGTGTTTCTGATTTATTTCACTTCCCAATCCAGTCTCTAGTTGCATCTATTTATCTACAAAAGCTTCAAATTTATCTTTTTCATAGCTGAGTAATACTCCATTGTGCATAAATACCATGTCTTTTTTTATTCATTCCTCAGTTGATGGGCATTTGGGTTGTTTCTAAGACTTACCTATGACAAATTACGCTGTTATAAACATGGATACACGTACATCACTGTGATATGATGATTTCAGTTTTTTTGGAAAAATGCCTAGGAGGGTGTTATGGTTTGTGTCTCGTTGTCCCCCCAAAGCCTCGTGCAGTCATGGGGTGAGGACTTCTAGAGTTTGTGTCAACTCATGATCCACTGGGATTATGTGTGATCCAAGCTGGGATTATGGGTTTTAGTACTGCTGGGATTACCCATAGGTGGGTAAATACTGGGAAGTACCCATAGGTGTGAGTACTTCCCCTGCCCTGGGGCAGGTAATTTTCATTACAATGTAAGGTGGGAAGAGAAGCCAGCGGCTTGAGCTGCTGCTACTTCTCCCATGCGCGCTTGCTCTTTGCAGCCACCATGAAAAGTTGCCCTCTGCTATGTGCTGCTCTACCTTGGAGCCAGCTGAGTATGGACTGAACCCTCCAGTAACTGTGAGCTAAATAAACCTTTCCTTCCTTCATTTTGTGTGTCAAGTATTTGTCCCAGCAATGAGAGAAGAGTAACGAAGACAGAGGGTATTAGCTGGCTTGATTGGGACCACTAATTACAGCTTTTTGAGAAATCTCCATACTGATTTTCACAGTGACTGTACCAGCCTTCCCTCCCACCAACAGTTGCACTGCCCATTTCTGATGGTCTTTGGAAAGGAGCAGTTAATGCTTACATTTTTTTCTTTTTAATTCCTTGTACCTTTTTTGTTGTTTTTTTGTTTTGTTTCTGATTTTGCAGGTAAATTGGTAATCTAAGCCACTAAAGATAACATCATGTAGTACAGCAACCATTGTTCAATTCTTATGACTTTGTTCAGTGAAATTTTGTATTGTTTCTAATGCTTTTTGCTTTGGTTTTGTTTCTTACTATTTTGTATTATTTAAAAAGTAAAAAAATAAATGATCATGGTCTTTCTGATTTTGGGGAAAAGCAAAAAATGACAGGGTGTCAGACCTTGAGAGGAAGGTGAAGAAGGGCACAGGCTCACGTTTCTGCAGATTCCCTTCCAGCTGGGTGGCAGCAGCATCCACTGTACTTTTTATCACACTTGGTAAAGACCCTCATGAAAGAGGACTCCCAGCACTGCTTCAGAAAATAGCAAGAATGTTGGGCTAAGTGTACGTATGCGAAGTTGGAGCGGGATTAACAGCCATGTGTCTTATTCTACAATGCATTTAAAAAACTAACCATCCAGCATATTCTACAGTCACACCCCAGCTCCATGTGGAGCTGAGCTGCAGCCTGCCCATGCAGGAGTCCAGCTTGCTGAGGTGTCCTTTACTTTACCCAACTGCTCCCAGATTACTTACTTAACTGAGTTCCTCATTCACAATCTGTCTGTGTGACCAGAGAGCGACCAAGAACAAAGGTCCCAAAGCCAGACTTGTGCAGACATCCCCTCCTTTGGCACTCATTCTCCACTCTCCCAAGAGTTGGCAGGTGCTCAAAAAGGCTTCTGAAAGTAGAAAATTTAAGCACAGGAATCTGATCTCGATCTCTCTACACCCCCGTCTGTCTCTCCTCCCTCTCTCTCCCCCATCTCTGTCTCTGTCTCTCTCCTTTCTTCTCCTGTCTTCTCTCTCTCTCTCTCTCTGAGTCTCTATCTCTCTCTGTGTCTCCCCCTCCTCTCCCCCTCCCCCTGCTCTCTCTCTCTTGCCTCTCTCCCTTCTTCCCTCCCCCATCCTTTACCCTCCCCCACCTCATCCAACCCTCCTCTCTGGACTCGTAACTAGAAATCCCTTAATTTAGAACGTGTGCCTCAGCATTATCTTGACTTTCAGGAGAGGAGTGGCATGCAGAACACAAACAAAACTCCACTTGCTCGGGCGCCTGCCCAGAAAATAGCACGCATCAGCCCGCGCTGCATTTAGCACCCAGTGACTTCACCTGGCACCTTTCTAGGTGAGCCATGATTGCGATGACTCAGCGGGACTCTCAGGGATTAAAGGGGTGGGACAAGGTCACCTTTCTGAGAGAGGCCCCCGGGCAGCTGTGGGGCAGGGAGGGTCCACCCAGAATGGGCGCTGGACTGAAATCAAGTTCCCTAATTGGATGGCATGAATGGAGGATGGGCACTTGGCCTGGGAGCCTCAAAGTTCAGCAGGAACGCTCTCTGCTTCTTGACTTCTTTATTCTCCAAATTGAAGAGCTGCAACTGAAATACAAGGGGCCAAGAGGCTAGCAGAGGCCCTGGCTATGGAAGGAGGGTGCTCACGCCTCTGGGGTCTGCTGCCATCTGTGGGCAGCTAGGCTGAGAGGAGACAGGCATGCTCCGTAAGAGCGTTTCCAAGGGCCAGGGAGGATGGATGCATGAATGACCAAGAAGGGAGACTGGGGCTGATGTACATTTGCATCCCGTGTATGCTGGGTGGACATACATGCATGCATTCATGTGCACGCATGTACATGCCTTGTACCAGGTGTGCAGATGCGTGCATGTGTGTGTCAGTGTGTGTGAGCACTGGCTTTAGGGAAAAGGACCTAATGCCTAGTTTTCTGTTAATACTACAAAGCAGCAGATGAATCTGTGTGGGAAAGACAGAAACAGGCCAGCTTTGTGAAAGGCACGCTGAGCCCCCGTTGCTGTCCCCACCTGGAACCTTCTGCAGGGCAGAAGACGCACCCTGAAGAGCACATTGATGTCAGAGCCCAAGCTAGGAAGCGGCAGCTTCTTAGGAGCAGCGAGGAGGAGGAGCTGTCGGATGCAGTGGATGGCAGGAGGCTCACTGCCCGAGGAGCTCCATGCTGAGGGCTTCCAGCCAGCAGTGCCCAGGAGAGGGCCTGCAGCTGTGAAATCCAGCTGTTAGGAACGAGAAAGCATGCCATGAACCATACACATGGAAAATGGCAAGGTCCCCCAGGCTGCCTTTCCTCTTCCAGAAACTGGGCCACCACTATTCTTGACAGAAGAGATGGGGACTGAACACCCCCAGGTCAGGCAGCAGCAGGTCCGAGCCACCTGCGGTCATCAGGGAACTGTGTGCAGCTCTTGGCCTGAGACGCTCACACCCCGTGGGGGACAGGGTCCAGGCGATCTGCATTCTGCAGGAGATCTATTCAAGTCCCTGCACGTTTGACACAGCTAATGTGATGATTGCATCCACAGGAAGAAGAACATGTTCAAAATCTGAATTTAGATTTCTCTCTGCCCGGGAACTTGAGAGGGAAGGCTGCTCTCACAAAGGAAGTCAAGCATTTCTGCAAGCTAAAGAAGTACTTTTTAAAGGTTTCAGTGGATGGGCCAAAAAGCAGCTTTAAAAAGAGAAAGAAAAGAAAAGAAAGAACCAAACAAAAAGCAAATTAGTGAATGGAAAGATCAAAGAGGGTTTCTCCCAAAATCAGGACAAAGGGGCAAAGAAGTAGGAACTACAGCAACAATAGCAGCAACAAACAGGAACAGAAAGGAAAAACAGATGCAGAAGTCCAAGAGCTGAAAGCCTCCCAGCGTCGAGGCACCGGTTGCGCAACAGCTACACCCAGAACCAAGGCCTAATGCTGCCAACAGGTGCCAGGAGGCAGAGCCCAGGTGCCAACCGGGAAGGAACCTGCCCCCCAGCTGCTGGGTCTGGGGCTGCCCCTGAGTGGCTAGCTGTCCCCCACATACACATACGGGGTTCAGCCTTCCTGTGGCAATTGCACCCCTGAGCGAGCGAGCAAGCAGGGGTGTGAGGCGCCCACCTGCACCAGTGCTCAGATGCTTGAGAGCCTGGCAGAGGCTGCTGGGGTACGGGGCGGTCGGACCCCCCTGCTACCCACCCTCCTGCCTTGCTGCCTACTGATGCTGGGCTCAGGGGGGCACCCAGCGTGTGCACACAGCAGCCACCCTGGCATGGATGCTTAGATACAGGGAGATCATCCAGAATCGGGGACATGGATATTCCCAGAAGCCTCTGGGAGCACGCGAGAGAGGCACTGGTCCCAAAAGAACTCCAAGTCCATGGCACATACACTGAAGAAAACTGAGCAGTGTCTTCTGAGCAGGGGACTGTGGAGCTGTGTCCCTAACAGGGCGCCAGCCTCCTCTCAGAAAGCAGGAGACAAGAGCTGGAGAAGGGAGGAGGAGAGGAAGTCTGGAACCTGCCTGTGGGTCTCAGGAAGGTGGCACACAGATTCCTAAAAGGAGACAAAGGAAGCTTTGCTCCTCCCTGTCTCCTGCGACAGGAGACAGGAGCATGGTTGGGCTGACACCTGTCTCACTCCTCCCCCTCCCTCCCCAAGTCCCCTGAGGAGAGACAAAAGAAAGCCCTTGCCTCTGTGTCCCCTCTGACGCTACTCCATGGCCACTCTCCAGGCTGCTCTGACAAGAGATGTCCCTCTCGGACACCTGCCACCTGATGCTGTCACCTCTAGGCTGTGACAGATCAGGCTGGGATAGAGGTCTGTTATCAACATTCCTGACCTCCCTGAGCTCCAATAAGCCATAAGAAACATAGCTAGCATTTGTGTGAGGACACCGCAGCGGTCCTGGACCTTCACACCAGCTCAGGGAAGTGCCTCCCTACCCTGGCCAGCTGGAATTTGACCCAAGTAGAACCGAATTTGGACCAACACAGGCTCTGAGGAGAAGGCTTGAGGTCAAGTCATTTTGAACCAATCAGCGGGTGTGAATTTGGACCAATCCGAGGAAGCCCTCGCTCGCGGCTATGCTTTCCTCCAGGAGGCTCCAACTGAGGTCCCTGGTGCGTGGATCGGGTTCAATTCAGATAGAGCCTCCCCTGGGTGTCCCGTGCATGCGCTCGTAATTCTACTGGAGATTCGTATCTCGAGGGGTGTGGAGACCACAGTTGCTCTTAAAAAGAGCAATGAACACTACGGGGCGCTCGCCTGCAAAGCTCCGGAGAGCGGCAGCTGGTAGGGATGTTGGTCCTCAGGGCCCCGAGCCTCTGCGCAAGCCTGCACGAGCAAAAGAACCCCCGACTGATGGGTAACAAAAGATGAATCAAGATCACAACTCCACAAGGCAGCGCCTAAGAATCTAAGAAGAGAGCAGCTCAGGAGGTCAGGGCAAGCAGGTGGGAACGCCTCCCATTATTCCCGTGTCACGACTGTCACTGGAGGGGAAGAAGACAGGGACAGTAGGCCCTCAGGAAGCTACAGTGTGTGACTTCGATGCTCCCAGAGCTGATGCAGAGAGGATGAGAGAAAGAGAGGAAGGAGGGAGCCAGAGACGGAGGGAGCCCCACGGAGGACAGCTCTGGTAGTCCCGCTCAGAACCTCACCTAACATGCGCAAGGGCCTGGGCTTGATTCCCAGCTCTGGAAAGCGAAAGTAAGAGAGAGGGAAGGAAAAGAAAGGAGAGGGGGCAACGGGGAGGAAAAGGGGGCAAAGGGCGGGGCGGGGAAGGAAGGGGGGGAGGGAAAGCCCAAAAGGCTAAACCAGGTATGGCGGCGCACATCTGTAATCCCAGCACTCTGGGAGGCTCAGATGGGCAGATCGTGAGTGCTAGCTCAGCCTAAGGAACTTAGCAACCCAGAGAGAGCCTGTCTCAAACGAAAAACTAGAAAGGACTATAGTATGTAGTTTCAGTCATCAGCATCACAAAGAAAAAGAAAAGGCCAGAGAAAGAAGTTAACGAACGCATTTTTACAGGAGAGCTGTACAAGGAAGGAAGTGGAAAGGAGGAAGGAGAGGAGGAGGACAGACAGAAGGGTGGAGGGCGGGTCCCCTCTGCATCACGGTCATGGTCAGGGTCATTCCGGGGCCCAGGTCATGGGTGTGGCTGCAGAGGCGTGGGTGGAGGGCACCAAGTGCCGAACAGGTATGTTCTGGCCCAGGTCAGCCCGAGCCTTAGGGTACGGGAAGGGACCCGATCAATCAGCAAGGGCTGCGCAGGACACCGCACCTGGGTGTGCTGCCAAGGCAGGGCAGGTCCTGAGAAGCCCCTGCTTGTCCTCCTCCATGCACCTCAGCCTCTTCCTCTCCACCAGATGCAAAGAAAATGAACTTACGTTATCCAACAGGAGGCCACACTCGGGGCCTTCTGCCGCCCCTCAGCCTCTGCAGTCGCACAGGCTGAAATTAATTCTTCACAATGCGTTCTCTTCGGAGCTGTCTCCCAGTTCCATTCTGCACATGGAGGCCTTAAGGATTCTCCGAATCGCCACCCATGCATCTGCGTGATAGCCCTGCGACGCACAGTAGGCGGGAGTGCCTGCTGCTCCCCACAGTGCTGAATTCACTGACTTGGCAGGCCAGGGCACGCCAGGCCTCCGAAGGAGCAAAACCAAAGTAGCCCCTTTGGTTCCGATAAGCGTTTGGGGACGCAAGATTCTGGGATCAGACTGGACATGATAATTGAGAAATCTCTTTAGAACTCCACGTGGAAGCTGTTTATGTCTCAGCCAGATCTAGATCGCAGCAATTCCCGACACGCATGGAACAGTAAGTAGACTGTATGGAAACATTAACTTCTATCAGTGTTATTTTTACATCACAAGTCCTCACGTGCTCGTGGATGCTGAAGCGTCAAGAGGCAAGGGATGCTCCTGGTGACAGTGACATCTCACGCTTGCTGTCAGGATCCTCCAAGCAGCCTGATCAGTAGAAGAGACATAGATCTGTACGTGCATAACTGGTTTGCATGACTGTGCAGATTGATGCTCCCAAGGTGTCCTGTCCAGCGGGTCGGTCAACGAAGGTCACCTGGGAGAGGAGCCGGGAATGGAGGAGGGGACAAAGGACAGGAGACGCGAGAAATGGAGACGACAGGAGAGTCTGATCAAGTCTCCTTTAATCAGGGGAGGTGCTGGGTGTATATATAGGGAGTGTAGGAATGAGGAAGTCTTGGCTCTTGGGGTCAGCAGGTATCTAGGCAACGGAGGAAGGTCCCACCCCTGGGGCATAGCACGTGATTCACTGGGAATGGGCAAGGTGGGAAGGACCATAAACTTAACTCAGCAGGGGAATAGAAACTTAAGAAAATGGCTGACACTATTATAAAATAGATACCAGTTAATGGCTTCCCTCACCAAGGGCTGCGGGGGAGGGGGGTCACCTCAAAATCAGTTCAAGTTCAAAGCAAGCAAAGATTGCTCAGCCATCTGACGGGGGAAAAACTCCCTCTTTCTCAGCCTACACACAATACAAGGGAGGGAAAGAGGCTTGCTCTCTGCTGCTCTTCCCTTTTTATTCTTGCTGCTTTGGCTGCCTCCTACCACCACGAACTGCTGCCCTCTGCTGTGTGTCACTCTGCCTTGAAGTCAGCCAAGTATGGTCTGAAACCTCCCCAAACTGTGAGCTCAATAAACCTTTTCTTTCCTAATTCTACAAATCAGGTATTTTGTCTCAGCCATGAGAGAAAAGTAACTAGGACAGAGAATTAGTGGGCAATGCCAAGGTGGAAGCAAACAAGGATGAGTTGACATCAGATGTTTAGGAATTTAAACAATTTATCATTGCAAGTTTGTACCTGGAGCTGGATCCTTTTTTGGGAACGTGGTAAAACCTATGGAGGACAGTGGTTAACAGGCCAAGTAGTACAAAAATCTGGGGCAAGGGAAAGAGATAAAATATTCTCTTTAGAACAGAGAGTGGTGGCCCTGCATTGAGGGTGAGAGAATTGAAGGAGAAAGATATCAATATCTAGAGTGAAGTCATAAAAATTCTTACTCCAGGATAAACACATGAAATGGAGTGTGATCATGAATTCACATGTTTAATAAATCTAGAAACTATGAAGACAAGACAGGCTCTGTCCTTTTCCTACTTAGAAATCATGATTTAGTGGAAGATGGAGGCTGAGAGTAGACAGGACAGAGCACAGAGCTGAAGGCAGTGGATGGGATGCAGGATGAAGAAGAAGCACAGGTGTGGCCAGGTGGCAAAGGAAGCTGCTGGAGCTCAGCTTCAGCTCCCTGAACTTGGCCTCAGTGGTCCCACAGCATCATTTTGTGCCATTGTACATTTATGAGTTCATAGCTTAGTGAAGGACCTGTTGTGTATGTATTCAGTCTCTTGCAGTAGACTAGAGCGCAGCCTAATCTGCAAGGACATCAAAGCAATATTTACAACATACAGGGCTATTGCCCTGACAATGGCACGCTAAGGGCAAAGGCTCTCTCTAGAGAAGGAAAGGGTCCTGTTTGCTGGAGTGCTAAAGGGGACGCGGGAATGAGGTTGTGAAGGCTAATCATGGAAGGACAATTTGATTGAGGAAGAATCACCTAGTAAATTAATAAAGCTCAGGGAGTGTCTTTGGATGATTGACATGTAGCCCATGTATTGGGGAGGGAAGACCCACCCCTTGATGTGGGTATACCAACCAATAGGCTTGTAGCTTGGATAGAATAAAAAGGGTAAGAAGAAAGTAGTCTTCTCTTTGCTTCTTCGGAGGAGCTTGGATCACCACTGCCTTTGGATGGTCCTTCCCAGTTCCTTCAGCATAGATCCTTCAGCTTTCCAACAAGGACTCACACTGGACTCTGCAGTGAGCTTTAGGCCTTTACTTTCCACTGGATCTTCAAGCTCTTCAATGCACAAGTGGTCATTTTACATTCTTCCACCCCTGATTCCATAGGTAGCTAGGCACAACCTGCCTACTAACTCTTTATTACAGCACATATGTCATATATGAAGTCTGTTTCTCAAGTCAACCCTACCTAACACAATGGTGAAGTTGTTAGATTTACCTGAAGGATGAAGAGACCTGCTAGATGAGATGACACAGTCAAGGAGTCAAGGTGACTCAACCAGATGGATTACAGTGAGTCCTACCCAGGATCCTCAGGAGCGTTTTTTACCTAAAATAACTCCCAAACATCAAGAAGAGTTGTTCTTCCTCAGTCTACATATTTCAGTGTCTACTCTATCTGGGACTAAGAATGCCAGTGATATTTTCAGGGCATAAAGTCCACTTACTAAGCATGTGCTAAGAGGTGAGGAAGAAAACATACTGTGTTCCCCAAAGGAAAAGAGAGGGAGGGCACCACCAGGGCAGGGAGAGCAATCTGCACCTGGAAACTTCTTTCTTGGGTACTGAAACTTTCCAAGCTGCCCTCTGTAGCAGGGAGGGAGTGGTTTCCTGTGGAAACCAAGACTGGGATGCAGTTTGTGAGTAGGAAATACAAGGCTGTGTGGAAGGGGCCTGAGTTTAGGCACCTCTCGAATGCCCAACACATTCCCAATAGCTGAGGATAGTGTTTGGGTCCACTGGGCCCTGGAAGAGCAAGGCCAAGGTGTTGCAGCCATGAGGAAAGAATCCATGCTCAGATCAGCCTGAGAGGCCTGCTTTATGTGTGTGTACATTTGGTTCTCCGTGGTTCCATTTATTTCTTCCCAAGAAGAGTTGAGAGATAGGGGCTCAGCTTCCTGAGGACAAGGTAGACACAGACGTGGCAGTCCCCAATGGGTCACCTTCCAGAGCTCATAGCATTACCACACATGACACCAGATTCTATCAGACAGCTTTAAAATGCCCACCGCCAGCCCCCAGGAGCTCAGGGAGAGGGGCAGACCTGGGGACCCAGAGTGCTTACAAGGTGCACAGCCACACTGGCTGGAATTTATTGTATTTAAATTAAAATTTTCACAATGAAGTGGAAATACCATTGCAAAACAGCTGAACGGCTTCGGGAAGTCATCTGTGAATGAACATAAAGTAATCTTTTGAGAAAAATGAGGAGAGAAATTTCTGAGAGCCAGGTAGCATTTTTAGTATCATACTTCTAAATGGCAATTGCCTATTGACCTTTTTTTCCCCTTTTCCTTTGTTTTCCTTTTGTGTGGTGCTGGTAATGAAACCCAGGGCCATATTCATGCTATGCAACACTCTGCCACTGAGTTACCTCCTCAACCCTTTATTTAAATGTCATCTTGAGACAAGGTCTTGCTAAATTGCCAAGACTGACCACTACATTGAAATCTTCCTGCCTTAACTTCTCAAGCAGCTGGAATTACAGACCTGAGCCACTGCACCTGGCACATAGTGACATTATGCTGCTGTAAATCACAGCCTGTCCCTCAACTGAAATCTCCTCCTGAGTGCAGGGTCTGGAGACAGCATTTGAGGTCCAGTTTAAGGACACACACGTATGGCACCCACACTGGTTCAGACACATGGACAGTGGGCCATCCCTAGAGGAACATGGCAGGGATATGGCTTTCCTGTGTGCATCAGTACTGACCAGATCCCAGCTGTAGGCAGCCTGGGGCCTCGCAAGCTGCATGGACAGCACAGAAGTCTTTGCAAAGCACTGGTGGGAGGAAAGACATTCCAGCAACAGGGTCTTCCTGCCCCAGGACCACTTGGTATATAGAATTATACCAAGCCCCATCCTTTTCTGGAGCATTTTCTTCACTTGTAATCACAGTAACTTCACAGTTCACTAGCCTTTCACAGTCCTTTCTGAAGGACAAACATACAATTGGATGGAGAATAGATTTGAAAGATTTTAATAAGGAAAGTTAGAATCCTATCATCACTTGTGAACCAGAAACACTGCTCACACCAGACCTTGAAAATAAATACCTTTCCTTTTAAAATGGATCAAAGATTTAAATAGTAAAACAGAAACACTAAATCTTCTGGAGAAAAAAGTAGGTAGAAATCTTTAAGACATAGGGGTAGGTAGAGAGTTCATTAACAAAAACCAAGCTGCATGGGAAATACTTCAAAGAATCAACAACTGAGATTTCTTCTTTTTTTTTTTATTTTTCTTCCCAACTGAGATTTCATTTCTTAAAAAAGTTTCTGCACTTCAAAGCAAATCTCCAGCAGAGCAAAAAGAAAACACACAAACTGGGAAAAGTATTATAGCCAACTGTCCCTTTGACAAAGGCCTTCTATCTGGGACATATAAAAAATTAAATAAAACAGGCTCCCCAGTTTAAAAGACCCAATCCAAATATGACCATCTGAGATGAATATATACTTCTCAGGGGAAGAATTACAAATGGCAAATAAATGTATGAAAAAATGTTCAGCAACATTGGTCATTCAAGAAATGAAAACTAAAACAACACTGAGATTCCATCTCACACCAGAAAGAATGGCTAACATCAAGAAATCAGACAATAATAAATGCTGGAGGGGTTGTGGAAAAAAAGGAATCCTTCTGCACTGTTGGTGGTAGTTCAGACTAATGCAACCATTATGGAAATCAGTGTGAGATTCCTTCAAAAGCTAGGATTGGGGGTCCCATTCAAGCCAGCAATTCCCCTCCAGGGTATTTTTCCAGAACAACTGAAAACCTCATACCACAGTGGTATACGTGCACCCATGTATATAGCAGTGCAATTTGTCATGGCTAAATCCCAGAAACAACCCAGATACCCATCAGCTGAAGAATGGATCAAGAAAGTGTGGTATTTTTACATTATGGAGTATTACTCAGCTATAAAACAGGATAAATTTGATTGTTTTGTCAGTAAATGGAGGCAACTAGAGAGCATACTCTTACATGAAATAAATCAGACCCCCATGTGCCAACATCGTATTGTCTCCTTAGTGTGAGAACATGAAAGAGAAAAATGGAATCTGAAGGGTACAATAGGTACTGGGAGAAGGGAATGAACTTATTCAAAACAAAAGTAAAGAGTTACTGAATTGAAAAGAAGAGAGAGTTGGGAAAAGAGATTTATCTATGTATGTAAGCAGGATGGTTTGGACAACTGTATTGTGCATTTCCATTGGTCTATGGAAAGAAACAATTGATTCTTAAATTTATTTCATCTTCTTTTTTCAATTGTTTGTACTTTTTCTCTTATTTTGTTATACATTTATTTCTTTTTTTCTTTTTTCTAATTTTCCATGCATATATATAGTAATATGAGTAACTGGTTGAAAGACACTGTATTACAACAAATACTGTGAATTCATATTACTTTAAGTGACATTCTGTATCACCTGTAATTTTTGTTGTAATGCTAATTTACATTCCCTTTAAAAAATTAAAAAATTTAAAAAATACCTTTCCAAGAATCCTTGAACTTGACAAAGACTAGCAAATATTTTGGTGCCAATGACTACAAATAAGTTAACATGAATTAAATCTTCACACATGCTCTCTCTCTCTCTCTCTCTCTCTCTCTCTCTCTCTCTCTCTCACACACACACACACACACACACACACACACACACACACAAAACACACACTAAGAAGCAGAGCACAGAGTTTTGTAGAATACCAACAATTATCTTGTATTGAAAGATTTATCCTGGTCTCTTATCATAAACAAAAATCAAGGGATATTTTTCTCTCTAAAGTAAGCTATTGCTCTTGCACTCTAACAGATACTAATTTCCAGAGTTTAAAATAATTGAAAAGTTAATGCAAAATTACTAGGAAATGTTTATAAATATCTAGTTGGTGATGGAAAGCAAATCATTCAGCTAAAACAAGGACTTTAAGATGAAAAAGGTTGTAAAGGGAACAATCCAAGAGGAAGAGGTGATAATCATAAATACATATACATCAAATAAATATCAATGCATGTAATTTTTATATAATTATATAAAACACATATCATAAAACATATGTAAATATATATTATTAAATATAGGTATACAAAATACATATTAACAAACATTAAAAATCAAGTAAGTACTGATAAAATTATAATGGTGGAACTATATACCACATTGTCACAAATAGAATAGCTAGACAAAAAATCAAAAAAGTAATGTCAGAACTGAACCAAATCTTTCTCTTTATTTTTAAGGAGACAGGAGTTGCTTTTAATTTACTCGAGAGTGGGATCTGCCACAAGGTCCCTTTGGGCTTAACAGCATTATCCTGACCAAACCTTTCAACAAATAGACTTAGTAGATGTCTACATACTGTTCCATCCACACAGTGTGAATGCACATTCTTCTTAACTGCACACAGGACATTCTCCAAAATAGATCACACACTGGGCCTTTAAACATGCTTAAGTAAATACAAAGAAATTGAGGGCAGATTAAGCACCTGCTTAGACAAGCAGGGACCTGGGTTAGATTCCCAGAACCACATGCCACACCTGCCCCATCCCCCGGCCTGAGCTGGCCACCAAGTCTAGTGATGGTGCACACTGGTAATCCCCATGCTGGGGAGATGAAAACAAGAGGATCACCATGAGTCTGAGTTGCATAGTGAGACCCTGTACCAAATACAAAAAAAAAAAAACCCTCCACATTATCAGCTCATAGTGAAAAAAAATAGAAAAAAAATGACAGAAGAAACCACAAAAAATTAATAAACACATAGAAGTAAAATAACACCCTCATGAACAACCGATGGACCACTGATGAAATTAAAGAAGAAATTAGATAGTTTTTATAATTAAACAATAATGCAACTGGAACTTATGGGACATAATGAAAGCAACCCTGTAAGACAAACTTGTAGTGGTCAATTTTCATATCAGAAAAACATAGAGCACTCAAATAAACAACCTAATATACAATGACAGATTTCTAAAAAACAAAAAGGAAGAAGAAGTCAATCTCAAAGCTCACATGAGGAAGAAAATTATAAAGATCTGAGCAGAAATTAATGAAGTTGAGGTTAAGAAAACAATGCAATGAACCAATGAATTTAAGAATTGGTTCTTAGAAAGGGTAAATAAAATTTACAAATGCTCACCCAACCTTATCAAATGATATATAAGAATGTCATAAATTTCCAGCTTGAAGTTGAGAGTTTGAATCAAGTTATTCCTTCCTATTACCTGTATCTTGCAAATTTTATGATTATGTTAATCCTTTCTTTAAGTCCCCACCTTATACAATATGTATTGTATGTGTTAATGCATTAAACCTAATTTTAAAGAACACCTTAATCAAAATGATTTGGAAATCTTTTGCAGTTTTATGTTGACTTTAGGAAACAGTTTTTGCAACTTATAAGACAGAATGATCGATGTTAAAAGTGTTTTCTTGGGCTGGCCAGATAGCTCGGCAGATTAAAACACCTGCTTAGGCAGACAGAGAGACCAGGGTTCAATCCCCCACTTGCCATGCCAGACCTGCCCCTGGAACACACTGAGACAGCAAATGAGACTGGGCATGGTGACATGGGCCTGTAATCCTAGTGCTTGGGAGGCTGAAAACAAGAGGACCTCTATGAGTCCGATCTATGTAGTAAGGCCCTGTAGACCCTGTACTAAAAATACATTTAAAAAAAAAAAAGTGCTGTGTAAACCAGAAAGTATTATGCCAAGAATAGGTTAATTAGTCAACATGTGGGAAAAGTCGGCATCCATTTCTTGTGGCCAAACAGGATACTTACCATAAGTATAGCAAAATTCTACTGGAATTTAATAATGACAGAATCCTCATCTACTTCTCAAATGAAATGAAAAACTTAAATCCATGCAATTAGGAATGAAAACGGGGATATCACAACAGATCCTGTAGAAATCCAGAAGATCACCAATACCTACTTTAAGAATCTGTATTATAATAAAATGGAAAACCTAGGCCTTTATCCCACCATCTCAAAATGCAGGTGGACACCGGGAAGCTATGGGGACCTGGTGAGTCCAGCTCATGCCACAAACTACACAGAAGCTTTGCTGAGCTTCAGCATGTCCCCTTCCACCACCAGTTGTAGGAACACTAATGAGCCCTATGCTGCACCCCTACTCTCATGGAAAACTTGCTAACTCATATTCCACTTCTCTCCCACCACTGCTGAGTCCTGGTGGTCATTGGGAGCTTCAAAAACGTGAAAACAAAGGAACAAAAAGCATGATATACAGTTAAGAGAGGTGTATAGAACTCCCATTACCATAATCAAAATAAATCTACACCTAAACACATAATAATCAAGATCCCAGAGACTCGTGAAAAGAACAGAATATTCAAAGCTGTTAGAGAGAAAAAAACAGATCACCTATAGCAGAAACCCTATCAAAATTATGGCAGGTTTCTCAACATAAAATTATGAAATCAAGGAGAGCTTTGAGTGAAGTATTTAAGGTCCTGAAAGAAAACAAATTCCAATGCAGATAGATATACCCTGAAAAACTATCTACCAAATTTAATAGTGAGATAAGATAATTCCATTTTAAAGAACAGCTGAAGAAATTCATGGCTATCAAACCAACCCTACAAAAGGTACTGACAGATATTCTAGACAGAGACAGAAATGGACACAACTTCAAAAACAACAAGAGAAAGGAACCACAAGCAAAGCAAGAAATTAAATAGAGGAGAAAAGTGCAGAACTTGCAGCAGGAAAATAACATGACAAAGATAAGCCAATACATATCAGCCATAACCACCAGTGTAAGTGGGCTCAATTCACCAATCAAAAGAAGCAGACAGGCAGAGTGGATCAAGAAACAAAATCCAAGAATATGCTGTCTACAAGAAGCACATCCAACTCAAAAGGAAATTCATAGACTGAAAATCAAAAGGTGGAAAACATGATTCAAGAACCCAGAAAAAAATCAAGGGTAGCTATTCTGGTTGCTAGCAATGTCAAGTTTAAACCTAGAATGCTTAAAAAGGATAAAACAGGTCACTACATACTCTTTAAAGGAAAACTGGAAGAGGAAGAGATAACACTCATAAACGTATAAACACCCAATGTAGGAGCACCAATGTATGACAAATTTTAACAGACATGAAAAACTGAAGGCGCAATAATACAATTATAACAGGGGATTTAACAGCCCACTATCACAAAAAGATAGGTCAACTAGGCAAACAATCAGCAAAGAAATAGCAGAACTAAGCCAAACTTGTGAAGCAATGGATTTATTACACCTTGACAATATTCCACCCAGCAACATCAGAGTATACGTTCTTCTCAGTTGCACATGGGACATTCTCCAAAACAAACCATAGAGTAGCACACAGAACATGCTTAATAAGTGTAAAGGAATTGAAATTATCTTGTGCATATTATCTGATATAGTACAAAGAAACTGGAAATTATTGACAAAGGAAATTTTGAAACACCATAAATATATGGAAATTAAATATCAACCTCCTGAACAACCAGCGGGTCACAGGTGAAATTAAAGAAGAAATTAAGGGCTGGGGAAATAGTTCAGTGACACAAGCACCTGCCGGGCAAGCATAAGGTCCTGAGTTCTATCCCCAGCACCACAATAAATAAATAAGTAAATAAAAATAAACGTAATAAAAAAGAAGAAATTAAAAAATATTTATAATCAAATAAAAATGCAGAGATAGCTTATGAAAACAGGTGGGATACAATAAAAGCTGTTTTAAGAGGGAAATTTATCTCAGTAAGTTCACACATCAGGAAAACAGAACAAGCCCAAATAAACAATTTTATGCTGCACCTCAAGCTCCTTACAAAAGAACAAGTCAAACACAAAGGCCAAAGAAGGCAGGAAATTATTAAGATCAGAACAGATATTAATGCAATGGAGACTAAGAAAACAGTACAAATAATGAATGAATTGAACAGTTGGTTCTTTGAAAGAATAAATAAAATTGATAAATGCTTATTCAACCTTATTTTTAAAAAGGAAGGAAAATAACTCAAATTCATGCAATAAGGAATAGGAAGGGCTAAATCATTGCAGACCCTATAGAAATTCAGAAGTTCATCGATACTTACTTCAAAAAATCATTATTCTCTGTATTAATTATTGACACTGTCCTACTAATCAGTTTTGAAATTATCTCATTGCTATTTGTTTCCCAATAATATTATTTAAAAAATAAAATAAAATAAAAATTTTTATTCTCATAGGATGAAAAACACAGAAAAAAATAGATATACCTAGATGCATATGAAGTGCCAAAACTGAATCAAGAAGATATTAAAATTTTTGAATAGACTAACTGCCTGCTTTGGCAAGTGCAGGGACCAAGGTTCAATCCTGGGTACCCCATGCCACACCATCACCACCCTCAGGTGTGCAGAACTAGCGACTGAGTCTGGGCATGGTGGTGCACGCCTGTAATCCCAGAGCTGGGGTGGCTGAAAACAGGAAGATCATTACAAGTCTGAGCTGCGTAGTGAGACCCTGTACAAAAAAAAAAAAAAAAATCTACAGAAAATTGGAATAGATGGTCTTCACCTTAACCTGATAAAAGACATCTATGACAAACCAACAGCCAACATCATACTAAGTGGAAAAACTGAAAGCCTTCACTTTAAAATCAGGAATAACCCTTTTGCTCTTGCTCTTTGCTGCCACCATGAAAGGTTGCTTTCTGCCCTGTGCTGCTCTGCATTGGACCCAGATGAATATGGACAGAAAACTTCAGTAACTGAGCTAAATAAACCTTTCCTTCCTTCATTCTGAGTGTCGGGTATTTGTCCCAGCAACAAGAGAATAGTAACTAAGACAGAATTTGGTATCAGAAGAGTGAGGTTGTTGCTGTGGCTCAACCTGACCATGTGGATTATAAGCTTTTGGGAATGGTTTATGAGAAGAGATAGGAAAGGTTCAGAGATGTCGCCTACAAGTGAAGTGCTGAAACAGCTTCGGCTGTTCTGTTTGGGAGATCCTGGCCAGAGCTCAGAAGACCAGAAGGCTGATAGAAAACCAGTTTGTAAAGACCAAGCCGGGGAGGTTTCTGCTGGGAAGGACTGCATTGGTTGTTTGACTCCGGATCATTGTGTTGCAGCTTGGCAGAAAAGTTGTCTGCATTTTGCTCATGCCCAGAGACTTTGCCTGAGAGTGAGGTTAAGCATGGCAGACTGATCAATCTGGCAGAAGACACTTCAAAGCAGCCAAATATTGGGGCAGTGGTCTGGTTGTTGCTGGGGGCTTTTCGCCAGATTTATGTTGAGAATCAAGAGCAAGGAGCCCAGCAGGAGGATTTAAAATGTTGTGAGCTTGGCCAGAAAGAAAGTGGCAAGAAAGCTGTGGACTGCAAAGATGGAGCTGAAAGGATCTCCATTGCCAGGAAGGAATCTGAGAATGGAAAGGATGGCCTGAGGAGGCCATCGCTGGAGAAGGGAGGTCTCTGCTCTTTTTTTTTTTTTTTTTTTTTCTGAACCATGGATTGAACTTGGGCCTTTGAGCAGTTCAGACAAGCGCTTATTCCACTGAGCTGTCTGCCCTTTGCAAT
>NW_004524611.1:4952328-4962920 GCF_000260255.1 Octodon degus
AAAAAAAAAAAAAAAAAAAAAAGAAGGTCAGGGAGACTTTCCCTTGAGGGGAAAGTCACTGAGCCCCATGTTCCAGAATGGCGGCAGCAGCTGCACCAAGTTCCAGAATGGTGCTGGCATGGAGAATTTGTTCCTGGGAATCAGGGTCAGTGTGTTCAGCCATCCAGGCACTCGACCCCTACAGCTAAGAGAGAGGAAAACCTGGCTAGTGCTCCAGCTGGAGGCAGACCTTGGTATCATCCACGCAGTGCTCATTTTAGGCGCATTCAGAATACAGGAGTTCTAGGGGTCGGGAAAATGGCTCAGTAGAATAAGTGCTTGCCTGGCAAGCACAAAGATCTGAGTTTGATCCCCAGTTCCACCAAAAAAAAAAAAAAAAGAATGCAGGAGTTCTGAGGTTAAGAAGGCTTCCACCTCAATTTCAGAAGGCGGCCTGGGAGGCCAGGCAGTGTGCCCCTGGGAGGGCAGTGTGTGAAGCTATGAGTGAGAAGCCTATTTAGTGGAAACCCTAGAAGTCTGGAAAAGCCAGGAACTTGGATCATCTAAGGGAAACTGCAAGGAGGGCGTAAAGCTGGCCAAACAGGGACTCCATGGGAGCTACCACCATGAGTGCCACAGGGGCAGAGCCACATGGAGCTCACAATTTGCCACAGATTGCTTCGGATGTTCCACATGGAACTGCAGGACTTAATATTTGCCCTGCTGTATTTTGGACTTGTTTTGGACCCAACGTTTGGTATCCTGCTGTGTGTACCTTTTGGAATGGTAATGTTTATCTTGTGCCTTTGAATGTTGCAAGTGTTTAGGTTAACATTTGTACAGCGGCTCACAGTTAAGAGTTTGCCTTGGATCTTGGAGGAGACCTGGGACTTGGACTATTCAGCAGTGCTGAAACTGTTGGGACTTTGGCAACTCATAGAGATGGACTGGAATGTCTTTTGCATAAAGGGATGTGCATGAGTCTTTGGGGTACCAGGGGCAGAATGTTATGGTTTGTGTATAGTTATCCCCCCAAAACCTCATGCAGTCTTGCGGCAGGGCAGCTTCTGGAGTTTGTGACTGATTATTGTGGGTGTGGATGATGCACCTGCCCTGGGGCAGGTAATTTGCATTACAATGTAAGGTAGGAAAAGAAGCTAGCAGCTTGAGCTGCTGCTACCCCTCCCTTTTGCTCTTGCTCTTTGCCACCACCATGAAAGGTTGCTTTCTGCTCTGTGCTGCTCTGCTTTGGACCCAGATGAATATGGACAGAAACCTTCAGTAATTGTGAGCAAAATAAACCTTTCCTTCCTTAAAAAAAAAAAAATCAGGAATAAGACAAGTATGTTCACTATTACCACTTCTATTCAACATAGTTCTAGAATTATTAGACTGTGCAATTAGACAAGAGAGAGAAATGAAATGAATAATGATTGCAAAGACAAAGGTGAATTTACCATATTTGCAGGTGACATGATAATCTACATAAAAGACCTCAAACACTCCACCAAGACTTATAGTTTTAATAACTAAATTCAGTAGCACATCAGGATACAAAGTCAACACTCAAAAATCTAAAGCCATTTTGTACAAAATCAGCAAATGCATCAGAAGAGAAATTAACAAAATGACATCTTTCAAAATAACATCCAAGAAAATGAAATACTTAGGAATCAATCTCAAAAAGAAGTAAAATATTTATACAGTGAAAATCACATTGAAAATATACTGAAAAAACAGAAAGAAGATTTCAGAAAATAAAATGACATTCCTTGCTCCTGAATAGGAGGAACCAACATTGTGAAAATGACCACACTCCCAAAATTGCTGTACAGATTCAATGCAATCCCCATTAAAAATACTATTAGTATACTTCACAGATCTGGAAAATATTCCTAAAATTCATCTTGAACCAGACGAGACCCAGATAGCAATCCTGAGAAACAGAGGAACGGCAGGAGACATCACAATCCCTGACTTGAAATTATAGTACAAAACTACTGAGATAAAAATCAGCATAGTACTGGCAAAAACAAAACAAACGAGCAATAAAAAAAAGACCTCAGGATCAATGGAACACATTAAAAGATTCAAAGACAACTACAAACATACTCAGCCTCCTTATCTTCAAAGAAGATGCTACACAAGTTCACTGGACAAAAGATAACCTCTGTAATAAGTGGGTCTGGAAAAACAGGCTTTCCATATACCAAAAGCTAAATTTGACCTATGTCTATCACCATGCACTAAAATACAGTCAAAATGTATTAAACATTTAAATATTAAAACAGAAACAATAAATCTTCTGGAGGAACAAGTAAATAAAAATCTTAAAGACTTAGGAGTAGGTAGATAGTCCACTGAAAAACCAAGCTGCATGAGAAATATTTTAAAAAATCAACAACTGGAATCTCATCTTTCTGAAAAGTTTTTACATGTTGAAAGAAATGTAGAACACAGTAAAGAGAAAACCCATGAACTAGAAAAAAAATTATAGTAAACTGTCCCTCTCACAAAGGACTTGTGTCTAGAACATATAAAAACTTATTAAAAAATCAGGTCTCTAGAATTCAAAGATGCAATCCAACGATGGACATCTGAGATGAATGTATACTTCTCAGATGAAGAAACACAAATGCCAAATAAATATATGAAAAAATATTCAACACCATTGGTCGCCCAAGAAATGCAAAATAACACAACACTAAGATTCCATCTCACCCCAGAGAGAATGGCTATCATCAAGAAGTCAGCCAATAACAAATGCGGGAGAGGCTACGGGGAAAAAAGAATCCTTCTCCACTGTTCGTGGGAGTATAGGCTGGTACAACCACTGGGAAGATTTCTGTGTGGAGATTTCTCAAAAAAGGAAGGTTAGAGGTATTTTCCACACAGCTACTTCCCTCCTGGATACTTTTCCAGAACTGAAAGCCTCATACCACAGCAATATATGTGCACCCACATTTCTAGTAACACAATTTGTCATAGCTAAATCTCAGAAACAACCGAAATGTCCATCAACTGAAGAATGGATAAAGATGTGGTATTTTCACATGATGGAGTATTGCTCAGATACAAAGCAGGATAAACTTGAAGCTTTTATGGGTAAATGGATGCAACTAGAGACCATACTCTTCAGTGAAATAAATTAGAACTGCATGTGCAAACATCATATTGTCTCACTAGTTTAAGAACCTAGAAGAGTAAACAAAATATAAAAAGTACATTAGATACTGTGAAAAGGAAAAAAATCAGTTCAAAGAGAAGGAAATGCGAAGATGAAGAGAAGGACAGTAGAGGTCAGGAGGGGAGGAAAGAGATATGTATGTATGTATGCAGTACGGCTTGGATAATTGTACTGTTAATTTCTGCTTATCTATGGAAAGATAAGCTTTTTTCTTCTTAATCTCTTATAACTTCTTTTTCAATTTTCCATCACATAGCTGGTAGTCTAAACAACTAATTTTGGGGCTGGGGAGATGGCTCAGTAGAATGAGTGCTTCCCTGGCAAGTGCAAGGGCCTGAGTTCACGCCTCAGTTCCGCCAAAAAATAAAACTATAAATAAATAAATAAATAATTTGAAGACAACACTATGCAATACAATAAATAGTATCAGATTCATGATATTTTGTTTAGTGAAATTTTATATTGTTTCTACATTTTTATTATCTTTATTTTGTATTCTTTTTAAGAAATAAAAATATTTTTAAATGTGGACAACCCTGAAATAATGGACAGAATCTTAGATACATACAAATTCTCAAAGCTAAATCAAGGGTAGAAAATTCTAAATAACCCAATATCAGTCAATGAAATTGAAGATGTAATTAAAAACACACAAACATATAAAAGGCCAAGATCTGACACATTCACTGCCAAATTCTACAAGAAATTTAGACCAAATGATGTTACTTCTCAAATTTTTAATGAAATAAAAGGGGAAACAATACTCCAAAATTCATTTCTGGAAAAAATCATTACTCTGATTAAAAAAAAAAAACTGTTACAAATTTAACCAAAAAAGAGAACTACAAGCCAATCTCCCTAATAAACATAGATGTAAAAATCCTCAGTAAGACACTTTCAAACAGAATGCAGCAAATCACCAGGAACTTTATACAACATGACCAAGTAGGATTCATACAGGGATGCAAGGATGGTTCAACATATAAAAATAAATAAATAAATATGATATACCATATTAACAAAGGCAAGGACAAAAACCAGATTATCATCTCAATAGATACAGAAAAAGCATTTGACAAAGTCCAACTTTCATTCATGATAAAACCCTACAGAAAATTGAAATAGATTATCTTTATCTCAATCTGATAAAAGTCATTTATGACAAACCAATAATCAACATCATACTAAGTGGTCAAAAACTGAAAGCTTTCACTTCAAAACCAGGAACAAGACAAGGACGTTCGCTAGCACCACTCTTATTCAATATATTTCTTGAAACATTGCCCAGAGCAATTAGACAAGAGAAAGAATCAGTAAGCAAAGCTCCTTCATGAGTGTGTTTGGTGTTTCTAGTGTCCTTAAATGACTTGCGTGAAGTGCCACTGTGAGATCCTATCAGTTATCCTGCATGGCAGAAGAGAATTAATATCACTTTGACAATGAATATCACCACTGCCAGCCTGTCCTCCGATATCAGGGCCAGCAGCTGGAAGAACGATTGGAGTTATTACCTCAGGGATCAATCGCCCTCAGCTCCCTGGCTCCAGCTAAGTCTGCGAGTCTGGATCTCACCTCTTCACCTCTGTGTAGCAGGTCACCATGCGGGGGATCACGTGGTCAGAAGACCGAGAGGAATATGGCACTTAGAATTTGTGCACACTGCAGTCACTCTTTCAGGCTACAGCAACATTTTCTGACCACCCACCATTCTGCACACCCTGCAGGTCCCAGGCCTCGATCCCGGGAGCATCTACTCTAGTCCACATACAAGACATGCAGAGGACCAAGACCTTGGCTTACATGGGCCCAGGGTGAAGAATGCTTTGCCCTTGATCCCAGGACTGGTGAAAGTCAGGCGATGCTTTGGGGCCAGTAACTTTATATTACAACAAATCAATAGAAAACAAGTGTTAAAGATCTCTTGGTGAGGAGCCTTCTCCCACATTTTTCTCTGGGAGTTTTCTCTGTGTCTGGGTTCAGTGCCTCTCCCTCAACGCTGTGCAGAATCCACGACTCTCTGCTCCTATTCTCAACCACTTTACAAATGCCCACCACTGGGAGAGCTCTTACCAAGTCTGTGCCTCAATCCGGGGACTCTGAATTCTGGAACTTGAATTGGTGTGGCTGTGCAGTAGTGTGGGCCTTGATGTAGCTCTAACATCAGAGCAGCATAGAGTCGGTTGTTAAATAAAATAATAAATCAGTGCCAAAGAAAGCCAGCTGGAAATGCTCAGGATAAATTAGGAAGGAAGTTCCAGGTCAAAGAGGCAGGCAGGGCAATGGGACCAGTGTCAAGAGGGGTGAAGACACGGTCAGAATGCAGGTCAAGGTCCCCAAGGCTGGAATTTAAGAGCAAGAGTTCAGGAAACACAGCTGGTAGCTCCTACTCAAATGGCTTCAGTGAAATGACTTTATCTTGCCTTTTCAAAATGAAGCATAGTTTTGGCTCCTATGACGTAAAGAACTCTTCACTAGCCAGAGCTGCGAGGCATTCATAGATGCCTCCTCCCTCTAAACCTTGGCTTCTAATTTGTCCACTTGATGTAACATCAAGACAACACCATGTAGGAAGTCCTGGACTAAAAATCAACCTGTATGACCTTCCTGTGTCCTAACAGAATTTGGGACCAGAGGACATGGAGCAGAACCCTGGGTGCTCTCGAATCCCACAACAACCCACCCACTTCAGTGCTGTGACTGACGTGGTGACCCAGTTAAGGCCACAGGAGCAATGTCAGAGCACACTGGCCTGAATTTCTCAAGATGGATAGATGGAGGGAGTAGTCTCAGAAGCCAGGATGTCATGGGGTCCCATCTAGGTCATGGAGCTTGGATCACCTAAATGACCCAACTTGACTTCAGCTGTCCGTTATCTCAACTCACACATACTTTTGTCCTGAGCACGTGCTTTCTCTGCTTTTTATAAAACTAGGATCATTTAATATCTCTTCATTGCCTGCTACAAAAAGCAACATTTGCACTGTTATTGATTGAGTTTTTAAGTTCTTTGAATTCATGGGAGCACTTTGGTGTAGCACTGAAACAGAGTGTTGTACAACATGCTCAAAAAGTAGCCTTTAGATTACTGATCACCACGTCATAGAGTCTCATTTATGATGGGATGTGAACACAGCTCAGGAAAGATGCTCATTCAGAGGTGGCTTTCGGTCAGATTTACTGCAAGGCCACGGTGTAAGTGGGGACTCAGAACCCAGAGGGCTGATTACATTCTGGACTCTGCAGCTCATGAGGTGTGATCTGAGCAGCACTCTTCCTCCCTGTAATTTCCTCCTGGTGTCTCCAGGGCCCAGCACACCACAGCCAAGGGCTGCACCTCGGTCACTCCATCCACATAGTTGGCATGGGGATCATGGTTCAGCCCAACTCTCTGACACAGGGCATGGGGGTCAGGGTTCAGCCTGACTCTCTGACATGGGGGACTGAGCCCAAGGCCCTATGTGGAATCCCAGATTGAAAATGTGGGTCTCTCCTTGTGAAGCCCCCCAAGTCCCACAAGCCAGCCACTGAGCCTACAGGGCTGGGCTATGTCATGGGCACGGTGATGGGGTGACCTGTGGCTTGTTACAGGGTAAGTAGACACTAGAAAGATGGAAATGTTAGAAAAGATGAGAGGAAACAAAGCCAGGGAGGAGGTAACAAATAGCACCTGAACATGGAGAGAAACTGCCCCACATGCAGTGACAGCGACAACAATTTTCCTGTTGTCTGAGGAATGTTGTAGCCAGGAGCAGCAAGGCCCTGGTGCTCAGTGTGTTCTACCCACCTCCCAAAATGCTTTTATGTGATTGATGTGACATATCGAGAGTAGCTGTAGAAAGACAACCAGCACGTAGCTATACAGAGAAGAAGACACAGGCTCAGTGGGAAGTGGGGACCAAGTGACAGGTAGCAACTGTGAATCCATAAGGTGGACAATCCTCCCCCTAGGAGACATCACTGGAATGCAAACAGAGATGGTCTAGGACACAATGAGAAGATGAGAGGAGGAAGCCTTGGGCACCTGCTGCATGTGGGATCTCACCTCCCCTCTTCCATGAAGGGTTGGAGCAAATGCCCCACAAATAGCACTGGGCATCTACTCAAAGGAGGTAAAACCAGCACACCCAAGAGATAGGAACTACACAACTCTTGCAGCACTGCCTGCAGTAGCCAAGCTACGGAGTCAAGCAGATATCCCTTGGCTGACAACTAGACAGAAAAAATGTGGCAGGCATACACAATGGAATAAGATTCCACTACACACAAGAATTGAGCCTTGTGATTTGAGGCACATGGATAGAAAGGAGTAGAGGAGGGAGGTTTTAAGGGATCCCTTCTTGAGTTCTGCTTGAGACAAGGAAAATTAGAGCAGATCCAGATCTGCAGACATGGATCATCACCCTGGTGCAGTCCAGGCACCACTGAGTGTCACAAAGATGGGACTCTACAACTGGGCTTCAGAGAAAGATCCAAGAGTGGTGTGGACTTGAGTAGATACTGTCTTAGTTACTTTTTACTCATTGTTGGGACAAATACCCGACACTCAAAATGAAGGCAGGAAAGGTTTATTTAGCTCACGATTACTGGAGGGTTCAGTCCATATTCCGCTGGCTCCAAGGCAAACAACAGCAGTTCATGCGGCAGAAAACAATGAAGAGCAGAGGAGGAGCAGCAGCTGCAGCGGCGTCCATCAAGCCTCTTTCTTCCTTCTGCGCTGACTGCGAAGACCAGCGCTCCACAGTGAAGCTCGGAGCTCCTCCAAAGCAGTGCGCCTACCAAGATCAAGCTCCTCCAAAGACTGAGACTTCTCCATGGAAACGGGGGCAGGGCAGCAGGAAGCCTTTCTCAATTCCTAGGCCCTGCCCACCTGCAGGGCTAGACCCCCACGCTGAGAACTGCGGAGCTGATTCAGCCAAGTTGACACAATGTATCAACTAACACAGACACTGTCACCCAGACAGAGTGACAGAGTGTAGGTGTGCAGACCACACTAACCCTCATGGGTCCTGGCTCCAAACCCAGGTGCGTGGATGTGGGCTTCCTGAGTAACAGGGGTTCAGGCCCCACCCCCAAGGAGGGTTGGTCTGTCTGCATGGAGTCTACACGCTGGCTGTATAGCCAGAACTGAGAACTACAACTGGAAGCGCACGAAGGCCTGCAAGGGAGTCCGACCAGACCACAGGCTTGCAGCAGCCGCCCTAGAGAAAAAGCAGGAAGATTTGCAATGATGCAAGCTGGGGAAAGGCTGCCACAGCAGACCTAAGACTCCCGGCAGTCTTCGCAGAACTCACAGTGCTCATCTCATATACGTGTGGCAAGTCTGGCAGCATCCGTCAGGAGAGTTCTAACATCCAGTTCACCTTTAGGACTTCAGGGGTCAGTGGGAAGCAAGTATTTAAAAAGGAACACAGTGACTTCCACGCTTGGCTCAGTAGGTCAAGCGTTTGAGAAGATGACCAGTGGTGGCTTTTCTTGGACTCTCAGAGAACTGAAGGCTGTGCACAGTCCACTACCTGCAAACGCAGAGGGACAGAAGCACCAGAGGCCAGCCCGTTTCCCTGGAGCAAAGGATACTGGCCCCCACACTGTTGCAGACACAGAGTGCTTTGGATAAATTTCTGGGGGTTAAATATGGAGAAGCTCCTTGGGTCACAGTCTAGGGGACTGGACCCCACATGTCCATGAGCTTACCCTCAGGGACCACACTAAGCTCGCGCGGTGCAGATCCAAAACCTCTGTGTGCTGCTAGGAGGGACAAAGGCGGAGAACCCACTGTGACACCCACCCAGAGTCTTCTTTTAAGGCAGGTCTGCTCTGCAAGGAAAGGCCTTTTTCAGGGTGATTTCTGAGTCTTTAGGCCGGTACTGGTTAAGGCATAAACCTAATCCTGCCCCTCCTGCCCCAAGATGGGAAGAAAATAAGACTCTGCACGCCCCATGGCTAAAAAGAAGGTAGAAAAAGCCTTACGCCCTTCAGAAATGTTTGATGAAGGTCACAGGCTGAGACACTGGCTCAGACCTACAGGGGAGATTGCAGATGATGTGCCCCCTCCACATACTGCGCCTGCACGGGCGAGGAGCAGGCTGCAGCTGGAGAGCCTTCAAGACACACGCTTCTCCAAGCAGTGCAGTCGGAATCCCAAGGATAGCCCAGAGAGCCAACACAGGGGACACTGGGAGATGTGGCGCCTCTACCTCAGGTAGCACTACCTCAGAAGTCCAACCTTGGCAGCCTATTAGCCTAAGTGCCCAATGCAATGCATCTGCCTCTCCATGAAGGCCAAACCCTCACGCAGGGAAAGGCAACCACAAGAGCAAGAAAAGAATCCGAGTGATGCATAATATAGACTTGGGCATTATCAGAGAGGAAACAATGGAACTTTAGTCTACATGATTAATATGTTTAAGGTTCTAATGAAGTCAGTAGGTCACATGAAAGAACTAGCAAGCAATGTAAATACAGAGAAACTACAGGAGTCCAAATAAAGTGTTAGAAGTCAATGACCCCACCTGTGACTGGGCACAGGCCTGAAATCCCAGCTACTCACGAGGCCGAGGCAGGAAGATTCTAGATTGGAACGCAGCCTGTGTAACTTAGTGGAAACATTTCTCAAAAATAAAATATAATAGCATAATAAAATAATAAAGGATTAAGGGTGCAGCTCCGTGGTGGGGTGGTTGTAGTACACAGCCCAGTACTACAAAAAAGAAAAAAAAAAAGAAAGAAAGTGAAAATCACTCAGAGAAGAAAGCCTTTAACGAGTTTGATGTACCATTTAAGTATCTGCACTAATTTGTGATTTCAGTCCCTGCTCCAAGTAAGCATGCAGCATTCTCTGCAGGGCTGTGGAGAGAATCCTTGGTTTAAAGACAGGAAAGAAAGAGAGAAGGAAGAAAGAAAGAAAGAAAGAAAGAAAGAAAGAAAGAAAGAAAGAAAGAAAGAAAGAAAGAAAGAAAGAAAGAAAGAGAAAGAAAGATAATAGAAAATTTCCAGATGGAAATTCAAAGGCTGAGAGGTCGGACAGAGAAGAATAGCCAAAGCTGTCTCTTATAAGTGATTGCAGTGTGGAGAGAAATCAGGGAGTGAGAAAGAATCAGGGAGTGAGATTTGAAGTGATAATGGGAGATTAGTCTGAAACTAGCTGAAGATGTTGGGCCACAGATACAGGAAATCCAGCACCATTCAAGGAGAAGGAGAAGGTAAAGGAAAAGGATGAGAAAGAGATAGAGAAGGAGAAGGGGAGGAAGAGGAGGAGGACGAGGACGAGGAGGAGGAGGAGAAGGAAGAAAAAGAAGAAGAAGAAGAAGAAGAAGAAGAAGAAGAAGAAGAAGAAGAAGAAGAAGAAGAGGAAGAGGAAGAGGAAGAGGAAGAGGAAGAGGAGGAGGAGGAAGAGGAGGAGGAGGAGGAGAAACAAAAGTGATTTGGG
>NW_004524611.1:4963020-4982099 GCF_000260255.1 Octodon degus
GAAGAGGAAGAGGAAGAGGAAGAGGAAGAGGAAGAGGAAGAAGAAGAAGAAGAAGAAGAAGAAGAAGAAGAAGAAGAAGAAGAAGAAGAAGAAGAAAATCTATGTGTCTTATTTGCCCTGAAGAAAATGAAAGGAAGAGCAAAATTTAAGACAAGGTGGAGGGAGTGAGGGGAATCCCCTTACCTACAGGATGACAGCTGATGCTAACAGGAAGTGTGGCGGTCCATACTGGTGTGAACTTGAACACACTGAGGGACTCCTAGGAGCTTAGTGAAGCACACTGCTGGTGCATCTGTGAGAGAGGTTCTAGGGATGCTCGGTGTGCAGACAGCAAGAGGATGGGACAACATGCTGGGTAGGGGCCATCCAATAGGGGCGGGCCAGATGCCACTCATGCCCTGGCTCTCTGGTGCTCTCTCCGCTTCCTGGACACCATGATTCCAGCACCTCAGTGGTAGTGAGCATGGAATTCTGACTTGGCTGTGAGATGCAGAGGCTGGTGGGGCACACCTCTAGGTGTGCCTGGTTGGCTCTTGGAGGTGTGACCTTGGATCCTGATCCTGAGTCTGGCCCTCCACCCCTCGCTCTCGGGCTTGTTCCCCTGCTTGCCTCCCAACCACCTAGAGCTAATCAAGGCTCTTGATGCTTGCAATGACTTTAATTCAATGAACCAATAGCCAAAAAATGGTGATCATTTTTTCTTAGAACTCGCAAAGGTGATAAATAATATGTAAAATAGGTAAGCAAAAGGGAGACCACCAAGTAACAATAATGCTATGGGAAAACAGACTGAGGAGGAGGTCTCAGCGAGGTAGAGAGAGAGAGAGAGAGAGAGAGAGAGAGAGAGAGAGAGAGAGAAAGAAAGAGAGGCTGCTGGTCACATAGATGTCAGGAATGTGGGGAATGCGGTGACATCAGACAACCGACTTGATCTCGGAACATCCCTCCGGAGCTGTGGACATCCGGAGCTGTGGGCAGGCAGAGAGCACACAGGCCTGCAGTGAGCCCCTCCTGTTCTTCAGGATGCTTCTCCCTCCTCAGCCCTGCTGCCTGAGTCTGGACTGGGGAGTGATATGGAGGAGCAGAAAGTCCCCTCTGGCTGCAATTGGGGAGGCAAAAAGCAGTCCTTCACTTTAGAGGCAAGGGCCAAAGGGCACCTGCTGCGCTGCAGGAAACCCGAGATGAGATGGACTTCACAACCAGCACTGGTGAATGGAAAGGTTAAAGTGTTTTCTCTCTCTCTCTCTCTCTCTCTCTCTCTCTCTCTCTCTCTCTCTCTCTCCCCCCCCCAGTGTGAGGTGAGCAGGTGGGTGTTCTCAGCACCCAGGGCCCAAGATGGGTCACAGGAGAGCTGAGGGAGCTGTCTCAGCCAGCGTCTGCCCTCCTACAGCTCTCTTCTGCCAAAACAGCCCTGCAAACTGGAAAATATTCTTGACCACATGAGGCATGCAGCCGTGTGTAGACTAAACGCCTCGGTGACTGTGCTCCGAAGCTGCTGCGGCCACTGCCCCAGATATGCGCTCATGGGCCCGAGGCCAGCTATCTGCTCCAAGGTAGATCTTGTTTCAGGAAATGCATGAACCTTGGTTTACTTCTCATGCCTTTGTAAGAGAGGTTTAGGTGCCAGGCAGAGGGACTTGGAGGAGCCCTGCTACATGACAAAGGACAATCTCCAGCCCTGTGTCCCCTGTTCACCCCTGAGAGAGCCTGGGCCCTCAGACCTGGCTCAGAGGCGATGGGAACCTGGAGGGAGCTCCAGGGCTGACCCTTGAGAAAAGAGATCCAGGCTCGCGAGAAGGGCAGGCAAAGTCTCCCTTACACACCCCTGCCCAGGCAGCATCAAAGAAGCCAGAGGTATACCCTGTTCCCAGCAGGGAAAGCAGGCACTGTGGAAGAGCCAGTACACACCCCAAAAGGAGAAATGGGAAAGCTATCACCCCCTGCATCGCTGAAAATGGTGGCAAAAGGTGACAACCGCAAGAATTTCTCTTCCTCAGTTGTGTGAAAAGCATGCTTACCTGAAGGAGCGATACTGGTAGTTATTTTAGGGACACAAGCCTGACATGGTGGCGCAGGCCTGAGATCCCAGCACTTGGGAGGCTGAGGTCGGAGGGTCCATATGCTGTTCCAGGCCGGCCTCGGCTACGACCTAGCGAGATCCTGTCTCAGAACCCCAGCAACAACAAAGAATGTGGAGATGTAGATGATTTCTGGAAGGGATTTAGCCAGCACAGTAAATATCTTTGTCTTGCTATAAAGAGGAGTCATGAATACCAATGAACGTGAAGCACCAGCTGAAGCCAAGAAAGCTACCTTTGACGAAATTTGGTGTTTTCCTCATGACTAATCCAAATCAAGCCACTGTGCTCAAGCAGAATACGCAGAAAACTGCTTTACAGAATTGTTCTCACCTGCGTTAATTTTGGTGTCTTTCCACCCAGTTAAAACTTGATACTCTTTCTAATCTGTGTTTTCATCGAAATATTCCAAACAAATGTCTAGCCTTCTAGGCAATGGCAGAGCCAAAGAGGCTGAAGGAGGCAGGAGCCTGCGGGTGAGCCGTGGTGCCGGGCCGCAGCTCCGTGGCTGGTCCCACGGCCTTAGGAAAACCCAGAAAGAGCTGTGTGAGCCCGCCCCTCAGACGCCCGAGGCACACCTCCAGTCTCTACCATCCTTGTCATCTGAGCGACATCACCTACCACACCAGATGAACTGAGGAAGAAATTAAAGTCCCTGCCCCTGCTGTGAGAGGGACTGATTGGAAACTGTGGCGGGAAGACAGACACCCCGCAGGTGGGTCCTGAGACCCTTCACGTTCCTGGGTGCCGCCGCCCCAGGAGAGCCATTGTTGTAGGAAGCAGCATCTGCAGGCTGAGTCTGCCGAGACAAAGCCGAGTATGCTCATCGCTCCAGAGGGCTGGGGGAGGCTGGGCGGAGCGTCACTGGACAGGGCAGGATGAGAACCCTGGTCAGAAAGGGTGACAAGTGCATTCCCAGCCGGGAAACATGAACAAACCCAGAAATGGGGACGTTGAAAATGCAGTACAGTGAACAGCAGGCTTTGGCAATGGGTGGGGACCGTGAGGCGGATTCAGCGGGAGAGAAGCCAGCTGGCGCACAGAGGGCAGGCTGAGCAGTAGCAGGGACTTCATCGCGGGAGCAGTGGGGAGCCATGGGAGGCTTCTCAGGGAGAGCGTGGCGCATTCCGGCAAGGATGGACCGGCTGTCAGGCAGTGTGGGTGGCAGCCTGAGGGACAGGAGTTAGCTCCAAGTGCCCTCTTCCTGAGAGAGTCCTCTATACTACGTTGCATCTGTCTTCGGTGCACTTGTTTGTTTTTAGCACTAAGGGCTGACTCCAAGAACTTCACCCTGAGCTACAGCCCCAGCCTTTTTTTTTTCCCTCTTTCCTTCTTTTTTTTTTTTTTTTTTTTTTGAGACAGGGTCTCAAAGCTCACCAAGCTGCCCAGGCTGGCGTTGGCATGTAATCCTCCTGCTTCGGCCTCCCAGCACCCTGGGGATACACACATGTACCACCCAGCATAGCTATGACAGCGCTATTTTAAATTCAATGAGAAAAATCATACCACCTCCTATTTAGATAACAGTCTCCAGAGGATCTGCATTATGGAAGGTTCCCTCCATCCAGGGGAGACACTGAACAATCAGGGTCCCAGCTCCTAGGTCTGATTCACTGCGAGCCTTGCTAGAAAAACAAGACAGTGGAAATGTTGTCACGGAAACAATGTACCCACCTACAGTGACAGGGGCTGGGCAGCCACAGGCCTGGGGAGTCTCTGTGCAGGGACAACCTCTGGGGCCACATCTCCATGGCCAAAAAGGAGCAAGGGTGGCACAAACCCCATGGGACAGCAAGGTCTTACTTGTATCCAGCGTGATCGCTGATATTTTTAATGGTCCAGTTCAGTAGCTGGCAGTGTAAAAAGAAAGAAAAGAAATCCTTCGCTCAGAACCCCATCTGAGATCCTATAAGGAGAAGGGGCCCAGCCTGCACAGCCGACTCCACATCAGAGCCGTGCAGTGGGGCTGCCACCCGGGCCCCTCCTCAGCCCTGGGCAATGGCTCAGGAGCAGGACAAAAGCAAATTTTAAACAGAGCCAGAGGTGGCCCTTACCTGCAACCCCAGACTGGAAGGCTGAGGGAGGAAGACTGCAAATTCAAGCCCAGCCTGGGCACATTAGTCACTTAGGGAGGCATGTCTCAAAATACAAAATTTTAAAAGGCTGGGATGAAGCTCAGGGCAAAGGCTCTGGGCGCAACCCTTACCCGGTTTGGGTGCACGGCAGTCTCCTTTGGGAGACGAGGTTCTGTCTGTCCTGAGCAAAGAGTTAACCAAGCAAGTGCTGATGATAGCACAGTCTCATTAAAGACAGGGAAAGGAACAGGCTCTGCAGAGAGAGGGTGGGCCAAGCAGAGGCAGGAACAGAAGTACAGCATGGGGTGGCCCCCATGCAAGGGGACACAGTGGCAAATCCTCGGTGTGAGCTGGCCTTTCTGCACTCCCCAGTGCTGAGGCTGACATCCGGTCTCCGCCATCCTGTCCAGCACCTGCTCGAGTCGTTCCACATGCAGAGCTCTGGGCCATTCTGAGAGTTTCGTGATTAACAGGCTGCGCCCACTCCCCCAGCCAGCTTAGCCTCACCCTAACCTCCTGGCCCAGGACTGCTGGTTCTGTGAGCAAGAAGACAGACAAAACGAGGTGGGGACCAGGTGCTCTGTTTTCTCTGCTTGTATTTTTAGATGCTGCTTTGCAGGACCATAGTAACCAACTTCGCACGGTTGCAGCCAGAGGTCCACAGGTGCTCCTAGAGTTGGAGAATGCAGTCACTGAACAGAAGGTCTTGGAAGGAGGCTGGGAATTGGCTTATTTGGGGCAGCAGAGGAAATAGCGGCTGAGGGAAAAGAAGGAGAGGTGGAACTCAGAGCGGAAGAGAAGTCTCTGGATACATACAGGACCTGCACCCCGGGACTCCCCCACTCCATCTCCCCTATTAGCTTTTCCTAGTAAAGCCAACAGATTCTACTTTGCTTTGTTTTGTTTTGTTTTTAAGTTAGCAACATACAGCCCAACTACACCATGTGGATTCAACTCCATTGATATCTGCTGCCACCCCTGGATGCCAGGCTGGGCTGCCCATGGCCCTGGAAGATGGTGCACAAGTAAACTCTGAGCATACGCATCTCACCCACACACACACACACACACAAACACACGCACAAGGGCACGCATGAGCACACTTGCACACACGTGGAAACAAGCACACCTCCTACGCATGTGCAAGTAGGCAGCACCCACAGGTGGATGTGCATGCACAGAAGTGCACATGCCGAAAAACAGCAGCATGGGACAGTGAGTCCCCACATCACCCCACCCCCACCTGGGGCTTAGGTGAGCAGCTCACAGGTGGCTTTGATGACAAAGAGATCAGCAGCACACCTGGGAGCCACAGTGACCTCAGGGGAAATGGCCAGGCTGGGCTGTGCTGGATGGGAGGTGCAGATGGACACTGGACAGTACTATCCAGGTGGAGGAGACTGTCCAGATGCTCTGGAGCCACAGGCGTTCTCTGGGCGTCGGACCTGGTGCATGAGGGGGTGGACGGCCCTGGGGCACCTGCAGGGTGGTGACCTGCTGTCCCACAAAAGATCCAGCTTAATCAACATAGACTTTCAGTAATGTCTACAGCTCTGCCATGAAGCTGACTTCAACGGGCCTCCCAGTGAAGAGGGCTTTGGCCAATCCAGCCTCCTCCCACCCACCCCTTCTGGGAAGAGAGTCAAGCATGAGGCAGAAGACTCAGCACCCGAGGGCCTCTTGCCCCCATTCCAACTTCTAGGGCCTCTGCAGCCTGCCCAAAGTAGCAGCAAGATGGAGAGCAGGGCTGAGCCCCGTCACAGCAGGCCAGGATGGACATCCAGTCCACTCCATACACTTCATACATGAGGCGAGGGGCGGAGGGGCTTCATGATAGCCCCGGGTGTGCTCGCATTCTTCAGCATGGATACTGCAGGACAGCGTCCCTGCAGGCAGCAGGGCTCCGCGGTGGGCAGCTTGCCTCGGCTGGATCACTGGCAGTGCTGCCTCCACCATGCCGAGGCCCGTCCCTGCTGGCCACTTCTAGCTTTTCACACTTTAAGCGAGCAGCATCATGCAGTATGGCCCTGATGTTCAACATTCTATGAGTGGTATTCTCACAAGTTATTGAATTCCAAGCGGAACTTGTAATTTTTCCCTTGCTGCATAGTATCGTATTGTACAAAGACGGCTAAATACAGCTATACATTAAAGATGGCAGGCATTAAGTCCGTAACAGTCAAGAGCTAGTGTAATACTGTTGGTGAGACTGCTCTTCTAATGCATTAAAGCGGGGGCCAGGGAGATGGTTCAGCAGAATAAGTGCTTCCCTGGCACGCGCAAGGGCCTGAGTTCAATCCCCAGTTCTGCCAAAAAAGAAATAATAATAATGATAATGCATTAAAGTGAATGTGAACACACAGATCTGCTGATTAAACTCTCAAATTGTAATTGCTGGCTCAGTGAGCACTTTTTAAAAAATATTTTAAATGTTTTTTTAAATTTTTATTATTCTTTTTGGTAAGAGGGTCTTGCTACACAGTTCAGACCTGTCGTCGCAATCCTCCAGCTTCAGTCTCCCCAGCGCTGGGAATTCAGGAGTGCGCCACCATGTCCGTGTTTGGGGCCAACACAGCATGCAGTATCCAGGAATGAATTCAAAACCTTCCATTTGCCAGGCAGGCGCTTAGACCTGTCAAACTATCTCCTAGCCCCAGTGAGTTATTCTTTACTAAAGAAAGCCAACAAGGTTTCCACAAAAGAGGCGCCACCTGACATGCTCCCTGGCGCTGTGCTGCAGTATCTAGGGAGGCAGAGGCAGCAAGAGACGAGGGCGCTGGCCCAGCGCTGCCAGTGTCACTGTGACCTTTGAGAAATGGTCCCTCTTGGGGCTCTCCAATGAGTGCTAAGGTGTCATTTGGCCTTCTTCTTTTTTTAATCTTTTATTTATTTGGTACAGGGTCTTGCCACTCAGCTCGGACACATAGTGCTCCTCCTGTCTCAGCCTCCCCAGCACCAGGATGGCAGGTGTGCACCACCATACCTGGTTTCAGGGCTGGCATGGCATGTGGTCCTGGGGATTGAACCGTGGTCCTTGTGCTTGCCAGGCAGGTGCTTAGACCGCCGAGCTATCTCCACAGTTCCTTAATTTTTATTTGATTATAAAACAACACACTTTTATGTCTATCTGGGGTATAGATAGATACACATCTGTGTCACAAAGAAAGCATGTTTAAGACACTGGATTGGAGAAATTACGAACATGTTTTATGCTGATACTGTATGCACCAGGATCTTGCTTTCTAATGTACTGTTTCCTGATGATTTAAACTGCTCTGAGAATAGCTCTGGAATTAAAGCAACAATAAAGTTGCCTACAGTGGAAAAAACCAGAACTTTGCCAAAACAGAACATGATAAGACAAAGCTATGGATGGCAGACACACAGAGAACTAAAGGAAAGGTCTCCTTCCGCATGCGCACTTGGGACCCTGACAAGAAGCGGACGCTCCAACCGGAGACGCCACTTATTTATAACTCTTGGGCAGAGGATGACCATAGCTTTGGATTAGAAGCCCAATTTCTGCATGGCAGGCAGCCACATAACTACTCTAAAAGGGTCAACAGCGGCCTCAAAAATACAGTCATCGTGGTTTTACATCGTGGAAGACATGTCAGAGCTTTTCACATCATCCGTCAAGAAAATCATTGCAACCTGTTCCTGCGCACGGCGAACGGAGGACGACTCAGAGGTGGCGGGTGGCGGAGCACAGGGCTTTTTCCAGCCACTTCCCCAGACTTTCCTTTTCCCTGCTGGACGGGAAGCAGACAGCTCCCCGCAGAAGGCCGGGGCCCTGGCCCTTACAGGAGCAGAGCGCGACAGGAGACTTAGAGCGGGCTGCGCACGCGGCTGCAGAGCACGCTGGCCACGTGGACGCCGATGCTCCAGCAACGCTTCTAGCACAGTAGGTGGGAGAGCAGGTCGGAGAGCCGCAGGGCCACGTCTCCAGGCGCCTCGGTGCCGAAGACTGCGAACACTTCTCTGCGGCTTTGACAGAATTTGAGGGCTTTTAGGCACCTCTCTGGGCCTGTTTGCTTTGTTCTGCTCCGTATGTTCTCCTCCCACTGAGATTCTTCGTTAAGGAAAAAGGTCAGAAATTCCTGGCAAGTTAGAGGAAGAAACACATTTGCTACTACTTCTTCTCCGAGATTACCATTGAAATGAACGACAGGAGGCACAAGGCAGCCCTGCGGAAAGTCGAGGGTGACACTAACAGAGAGGCACCGTGGCCAGACTGAGCCGACACTGAAGGGCTTCAAGGGGGGCAAGCGTGGAGACCAGTGCTGCCCGTGAGTCAGGGTAAGGGTCCAGGAGGGACTCACAAGCACCCCTAGATGCAGACGGACTCTATGCTTGCAAAGGGTCGGGGGCAGGACAGTGGCAGACCAGAGTGTGGATTTGTATTCACGATCTGAGAAGACCTGGACCCCTGGCGACATTCAGTGCTCCATCCGAGCACCCTTGCCCAGAGGAACACCAGGGAGGGAGGCTCAGGTGGACGCTAAGCAGTCTCCCACCCGCATAAAATATGCTTCCTGCAATCTGGTAAAGGACCGCCCATTTCACAGGTCCCCTGGACTGTAACCCAATCCCCAACATGACCAAAGCCTTTGCTGTAATGAAGACAAAAAGAAGGTGAAATGACACATTTCCACGCCTAAGGAAAGACCACTGCAGAGAACATATAGTCCAGGAAAGCACAGAGAGCAGGATTGTGGTCTCATGTGGATTAAGGCAACATCCCAGCTAAGAAGAAGAAGAAAAAATAAAAATCAGGAATCAGAGATTGCATGTAATAGAAGGCAACAAATAAGACAGGGGGCAGCATAGCCATTATGTGCAACACTGCCCAGAGATGGTGGGCGACTGCAGGAGACGAGCGGGGTGCATAGAAAGACTGCAGAGGGCCATGCTACAGTTTACAGAAAGAGGCTTATGCAGGGGCCGGCAGGAGTCTTCTCATCAAGGAGAAAGGAAGGGGGATTCATGCCAACACTTATTCCTATCAAAAATACCAGCAAGTGTAACTCTTACATTTCATTTCAGGTTTTCCGTGTATAATTGTTGTTCTATCTTTTACAAAAATTGTAAGATACAGGGTTTTTTTCTAAATAGCTTCCTATAAACATGTATTAGAAATAAGGATATCAGTAAGACAGAAATTTCCTAAGTCATTTTGTGTCCCAGCTTCTAAAATGGATCTTTCAATTCCACTTATCCTCCAGCTCAATGATTTGACAAGACTGTGCTTTTAAAATAACTCTCTCCATAATAGCACTGAGTTATCAACACAACTGGCAATTGTCAGAAGTTGTTGACTTGAGCCTTTTACAGCTCAGCATACTAATATGGCTTTACTTTTTATGCCTCATGCTTACAATTCCTGCTGGATGGTTAAGATCCAGTTAAAGCAAGACCTATATAACTAAAAATGGAACTTTTGTTATCTGATAAGTTCAGTCAAATCCCCTACAGATTTACCCTGGAACCATGTAGAGCACCTTGTGGATCTTCTGTCAGTGTCAGCCATGTGGATGAGTCACAGCCATTGCTTGACCAATTTGCTCTCTGTGAAAGCCTGAGAGAATTTTTTCTCTCTGGTGACTTTATGTCTCTGTGTTTCTACTTTCTGTTTATAAAATGAAAGTAATTATTAGAGTGATGCATATTCCAGCGTAAGCACTAGAAAGCAGTTGGATATAATTTTAAAAATTAAAGACATAGCAATTCAAAAAACAGCTTTCAAAAGTTAGTCACTTCTACTAATTATTAAGTATTTTACAGTAGCCCTTGCTGACTGATGACTAAAAGTCGATTCATGATTAAATTACTTGACAAATATTTGAAGTGCTGCATTTTATTGTCATTGATGGAAGAAGATGCTGGGGGACAGTACTGGAAGGAAAATTCTATTGTGACATTTAGAATCCTGATCCACGTTTTCATCATATGTAGGATGAGCATATAGCAGATGCCACAATAGCTCCAAACAAAAGCAATGTATTCCCGCGAAAGAAAATTGGCTTGATTGTAAAACAACACCATAGGAGTCTACAAACATAAAATAAAAAGCATGTGATATTTCACTGAAAAAATAGGCCATCGGGTTCTACAAACATAAAATGAAATGTATCTGGTGTTTCACTTAAAAATAAATAAATTAATTAAATAATTCTCTTGTTTGCCTTCTGTATGTGAGCATTATCCTACGTACATGAATAACATGCAGAAATTCCATTTAATTGTCCAAGTAGAATATGTACCTAGGAGGCTGGTTAAAAATGTTCCTCGGCTTAGCTGGGTGTACGTATGGGCAGAAAGAGGCTGTAGTTCAGAGACAGGATGAATAGAGTTCTACTTGCTCGCTGTGTGACCATGCCCAATTATTTTAAAACTTGGGTTTTTCAATTGCTTGAACTGAAAGGGAGCAGAACAAAACGGATGTCATGAAGTCCTAAAAGTTAAAGAAACAACATGCTTGAGATTCTTGTCATTAAATCAGTGCTTTCTCATAAAAACCCTCTTCCACTCATTGAGAGTTAAATTGCTTTATAAGGTCTCACAGCAGAATAGGACATTCTATTTCACAGCACAGGAGAGACAGACTACACCTCTGTCTAAAATGATAACATATTTTCCTTTCAAAAATATGTTACAACATTGTGACAAATGTATAATTACATAGTAGGTACCACAAGAAGAAAATGAATTATTTTTATTATCAACCAAGGAAATGTATGAATGGGAAGGGCAATATTACAATTTATAGAAAGAGAACTTTCATCTCACAGAGTAACATTTTCATTGCTGGTGCTGAAATGTGGTTCAACTGTTTCCATGGAAACAGATGCCAGATTCCTCCAATTTCATAAGAACGTGACCCTCATGCTGTGTTTCCTCTAGAACACACCTCCCACTTTTGTTAAATAGCGTTCATCTCCATGGAAACCAAAGATGCTTGCTCTACTAGAGACCCAGTGTTTGCAAGGACTGGTTTCCCAGCTAGATGGACTCGCTTTCAGTAAACTGCACAGGCTCTGGGAGCAAAATTGCCTAAATCAAGCTGGATAAGGACAAATGTGGTTCAGTGTATGCAGAGCCTGGGGGACACACCAGGATCTCCTCGGTCCCTCTCGGCTGAGACAACTGCCCTGGTGTGGGGATGAGCTGAGGACTATGTCCGCTGAGCAGGAAGGAAGCTCCCCATGTCATCTGGAGGTCTCTTTGCCTTTCCTAGGAGAATACTGAGAAGCTGACTGGTTCAGTGGGTAATATATGTCCCTAAAATAAGTTCAACATACTTTATCTAAAATGCACAGAACCAAGAGTGTTGAATTCTGAATTGTTTTGGATTTTACAATGTTTTCACATCTATGTGTTGGTCGGGTTTCTACTTCAACCTTTTATCGGTCACTCAGGGTCACCAGCCAGCCCTGACTCAGAGGCGAGAGACAGATTCAATCTCTTATTTGGGAGAGCTGTGGTACCACAAGCTTTTCAACAATAATTCTATTTCACATGTACTTAAAAATATTTGTGGTACATGGAAATCTTAACATTATTCCATTACTATGAATGACAGCTATTAATTGACTATGCGCCTGTATGGTTCCCAAATAAGATAAAATATTAAAATGTTAATTGTTGCTTATAAGTTTATGTCCAGACTCATTTTTGCAGACAGACTAAAGATACTTGGGTCTGTTAAATATGTTACTTTTGCCACATTGAACAATTGTGCCACAAGGAAATGCAAACCTCTAGAAAATTATAAAATTGTAAAATTGTGGTTACTTTTCTCACTGCTGAGGCAAAATATCCAACACCCAAAGTTAGAGGAGGAAAGGTCTGTTATACCTCACGGTTTTTAGAGGTTTCAGCTCATAGTCTCCTGGCTCCAAGACAGAGAAGCACAGCAGTAGGGCATCACCGAGGAGAAACAGTTCATGGCAAAGCAGGGCAGGCAGAAAGCAGCCAGCTGGGCAGCAGCATGCAGCAAGCAGCGAGCAGCAGCAACAACCTCTTTAGTGTCCCTCATATTCTATTCAGGCTACAGCCCTGAGGGCAGGCAGCGCTCATGGGGGGGGGCTTTCCCACCATCCACACCCAGAACTACGCCAAGACAACCAGTGGACTAATTTAGTAACCTCACTCGCTTGATTACAGCATCACGTACTTAATCCCAGCATCCCATAGTAGAGTCAGCACCTTTGAAAAGCCCAGCCTATGATCACACATGGGGCCATCTGGGCACAAGCCACAACCACAGTCTGTTCATGACTTCGCTACATGCTTTCCAAGTGCTGTTCAGCAATACACAGTGCACAGTTGCCTCCTTCCTTATTTTCACTGGAAATTAAAGTTACTAAGGCAAGGAATTTTAATTAGTTAATATAAATTAATTAGGTATAGAAGAAGGAAAAAAGAAAGATCTACATATGGAAAATAGGCATGGAAGGTAAGATTTATTTTTCATATGAAATGACAACAGGTATGTAAGATGAGTTTTTGTGAAAGGTGAAAGAGTAATTTTCATATTCCTAACAGAATATGAAATTGTTTAAAAGGTTTTTTTATAATTAGGAAGAGAAAGATAAATTACAAAATCTCAGTGAATATAGAAAGGTTTGATATGTCCGTAGAAAAGAGAGACTCTCATTTCATGCATTTAAATGGCCAATATTGGATTAAATGGATTTATTATAGGATTTTTAAATGGATTTTTTTTATGTATTTAGTACAGGGTCTAAAGGGTTTCACTACACCAGTCGGACTCGTAGTGATCTTCCTGTTTTCAGCCTCCCAAGTGCTGGGATTACAGGCCTGCACCACCATGCCCAATCTCAGTCACCCTCTCAGCGTACCCCAGGGGTGGGGCTGGCCAGCACACCATGGATCGAACCCCAGTCCCTGTGCCTGACTAAGCAGGCACTTTAGTCCTTTAAGTGGATCGTAGCACCAATAGTTTGCTGATGCAAAGTGGGCTTGAGTTCTCACAGTCTGCTCAAAGGAGAGAGAAGAGAAACTACCTTAGGTAGTTCTCTGTCCTTAATAAGCTATTGCAAAACTTTCCCTTGATCTATTCAGTGACATACCCAGAAAACAAAAATTCTATGCCATGTGAAAACAAATTTTTGCACTTCACTTTTTTTTCCTCAAAGTCTTTGATTAAGAAAACCAGGATGTCTCAACATTGAGAGAGCTAAGGTTTCTTTTTAAAATCATGTAATTTTTTCTATCGTCACTTTGTTTGAATAGTATTATTTCACGGTAATCTGAGATTCTATTAAATCAAATGTTCAAGTTTTGATATCATGACAATTGTCTCAAAAATCAAATTTTAAATGATTTTTCACTTTTAATCAAAAAAGCAAAACTTCTGGAAAACTTGAAAGAATTGGTTCTCTCACCTTATAAAATAGGAGATGTTTAAAAAATTCTATTTCAATGATAGGTTCATATTTATATGTTAATACGTTTCCAAAATTGTGCAAAAGTGGATCATTATCTTTGCTAGTATGATATATTCTAGGATAATATAATTAGTCATCTTTCAAGTTGCTATCATAAGGCATCATATGCCACAGAAATAATCTGCTTCCTTTGTCAGTTGCATGGGAATAGCCACTCAACTATTCTTCAATCAAGGTCATTTTTAAGCCATTTTCATTCACAACTTTTTACTCGGAGAGCAATATTTTTCATTTCTGAAATCTCTTCCATCAATAAAACTTTGAAAAGAAAAAAAAAACATGAAAAAAAAAATCTCTTCCAGCCAGTGTGTAAGTCAGAGTACTTAATCTTAAAAATAAGAAAGATCCTATTTTGGAATTCAGATAGAGAAGCCGATGGGTTCATGGAACCATAAGCCCAAGGTCCGTTGGAAACAGAATTAATTGCATGAAGCTGAATAAATTAATAAGGAGGATTGCAAGTCTATGGGTTTGTGGTTAAAACCTTCGTAGTTCTTATTAGGTTGTTTCCATGTTGGAAGAACTCTTTTTTGCTTTGCTTTTAAGCTACCTTTGTCTTATAACCATTAAATAGAATGTACTTTTATGAACAGAAATGGGCCATTTATCTTTTATTCTCTGCCTGATTAACTGATCCCATAGACTGGATACAGGAACACTGGTTACATTGCTAAGGTTTTTCCCGGAACATCGTAATTTTAAAACATGTACACAAAGTCGGCTCTAATCAGATCATTTTGATAACGAGGTTGACTTCATAGAGCTGGTTCGTACAAAGGCCCCTTGAACTGTGGACCTGGTACCTGGCTTCTGGCTTCCCAGTCTTGTAGGAGAGTGAGGAAGTGCACTTCTGAGCAGGCCATAAACCCCAGGATATTTGGGGTCCTGGAGAAAGCCGTACTGTACCCAAATCCATAAGTATTACAGATGACATCTGAAGAGGTGCTCTTTGTTTGCCTTCTTTCCACAAGACCTTAAAAGTCCAACCTCAGTTATTCAACTTTACAGAAAAGCAGACTTAGAAAAATCCCAGGTGGACAATTACCATTCCTATTGTATTCATGCAAACAATCGGGTTGATTTTAATGAGCCTAATTTGTTGTGCAAATGGAAAATCCGTGTGAAAGAGAACCTCCAGGAATGCCTCAGAGAACAGCCGAGCAACTGAGCAAGCTCTCCGAAAGCAAGGGGGGGATGCTGGAAGGGAAGTAATGGCAACTTTTGTTTTACTATAATAGACTTTTTATTTAAACATCCACTATATTATCTGATCACACTGCTCATATTATAACACACAATGTTATTAAAACAAGAAGAAAAGAGGAAGAAATAAACAAAGAATTTAGCCTCACACGTTTGGCATAGTTCCAATTAGGTATAATACTTTGTAAAACCAAAACAGCCAGTGAATTCCGTTAGTTCTTGACTGTAGATCTGATTTATTTGATGATGCAATATACATTAAACAGTATACAGTGTTTTACAAATTCAAGAACGTTTGTACTTTAAAAATGTAAGGACTACTGAAAATGCAGTTGAAATTTTCAAATAAAAGAAGTCTTGTTTTTTAATTGTTTGAAAATAAATAAATAAATTTGTTGTGCAAATAAAAGGTGTGATAGGAATATCAAGGACTGCAGAGAGAAACACGGCTTTCAGTGGAGAACTGTAGCCTTCTTCGGTGAGGGCCCCCCATCTTCAGGTATTTGAATATCTTTGCGACGGATCTCACCCCTCTATGCATTTCACTAGTGACCAACAGTCCCCATTTTCCTCCCCCTGCCCGCCCCAACGTGGCGTCACTGAGGACCACGGAGCCTGACTGTGCAAATCCTTCCTGGAGCCATCTGAAAGCCCCTCAAGCTGAAGCTTCATGCTGCTCCCTAAGCAGCGACTGTGGCTGTGGCCCTGACACCCCTGCTGCCCAGGGAGATGCTCAAACTGCAAAGGAGGACTTTCCGGAAGACCACTGGTTCCCTCACTCCAGCACCTGCCCATGCTTCAAGCCCAGGTCTAGAAAGGTCCTTGATGGCTACCAGGTGGATCCAAACACAGGATTTCAGACTTGCTGCAATCTCTGTTTCCATTTTACTTTAGTTTTCTTTTCTCTCCTTAGCACATCTTTGCAGGACACAGTGCTTGCCGTCATCACAGGGAGCTCATGCCTGTGCAAACCACATCTTAATCCTTTTTATTCTCCCTCCTCTCCTGTGCCTTCTCCCTCCCTGCATCTCTTTCTCCTCTTTCTCTTTCCATTTGCAAAAGCCCTATCTCTTTGTTTTCTCTTAGCTGTCTGCTATTTGCTCTTCAAGTTATTTATGCCATGGGTCTCTCACATAAAAGACACCCTGTGACCCTGAATGCGTGTGTGTCTGGTCATTCCGCTTAACACTGTGGTCTCAAGGTACATCCATTTTTTTCTACAAAACATTCAGATTCATCCTTTTCTACATTTTTTGTTGTTTCCATGGAAGTTTCCCTCAAGAAATACCCAGATGCTCACACATGGAGACTGGACCTAAGCTGATGCCCTCCCCTACTGCGTACCGCTCCTCCAACGAGGTGCAACTCTGGCTAAACTCGCAAGATCCGGCAGCTGAGTCAGTGAACTCTGAAAGAATATCTTTGGGTTGATTCTCTCCTGGTTCCTAATCTTTGTTCGAATGCATGTTTTTCTCTCTTTCAAGGTCTCTTGTCTCAAGTTTTCCAGCCCAACTCTTTCCCTGCAGTTGCCAACTTATCTTTTAACATAGGGAACTCAAACACTTTAAATGAGGGGACAAAGGAGATCAGGCTATGTCATCCCCAAGATGTGTCATTTTAGCTGAATGACTGCTTTGAACTGAAAGCAAATGAGAAAAAAGGAAAAAGAAAGCCGATAAGAAAAGCTCTGCCCCTTCCATAGCCACCTACAAGCGAGTTTCCCTTGGCAAACGAGCTGTCACTTCTAATTTTGCTCCATGTGTCTACCTCTCTCTTCCCTCTGCACCCAAAATGCAGCCCCTGAGGCACCCTCACAGCCATGGTTCAACCCATGGGCCAGTGGACTGCTGGTGGCATCCTGTCTCAGGAGACCTTGCTGTCCTATGGCCTGAGATGAAAGTCACCCAAGCCTGTTGAGGGTTTCAGTTCTTCTCCAGCACTGAAGCATGTGGTCTGTGCCCCTGGTACTCAGTTCTGGTACCATCCACAGGGTCTGCGGGGGCAGAAAATGACCCCAGATCTTCCCACTAGATGCAGTTTGGGAGAAAAAGTGAAAAGCAAAAGAGAAAACTTGGGTGTTCCCTAACTTTCTAGAAATAGAAACAAACATCAGGGAGGGTTCTTAGGGATTCTTGACTTTGGTCAGTGCTACCTGGAGGTCACTGGAGAGTGGATGAGTGGAGCCCCTGACTTATCAAGCTCTGGTCCCAGGGCTTGCAGTGGACATAGCCCCTGGCCAGGCAGCAGACAGCCAGGTCTGCTGAGAATCCAGCCCAGGAGCAATGCACACAGATGCCAGGACAACTCTACCGGACCCAAGGGTGCACAGCTGACAGGAGCCGTGGTCCCATGGGCACATGGGCGAGAGGATAGATTCAAAATTTCACAGCTCTGCTCTATAACCATCACTGCTGATGCCCATGTCATGGGTATAAACTAGTGAGGAAGAAAGGGAGACAAAATTGTATACAATAGAACTGGGATCCAAAGAATGCTTATGAAGAGTTAAGACAAGACTGTTTCAAAACTTACTATAAAGAAACACGATTTTATATGTTTAAACATCTGTTTCTGCATGTTTTGGATTCTCAGCAGATCTGGAAGTTTGGTGCCTGACCGGGGGCTGTGTCCGCTGCAGGCCCCAGGCCTTCGTTGTTATTAAGGACAAATTTTATTACTATCTCTTGAGATGGGGTCTTTCTCTATAGTTCATCCTGACCTTGAACTCACTGTGTAGCCCAAGCTCATCTCAAACTAACAGCCATCCTCCTGCCTCAGCCTTCCAAATGTTATGACCACAGGCGTGTACTACCACTCCAAATTGATAGATTTAAAAACTGTTCTGGTCACACTGAAGAAGGACCCTGTGAGGGCACTACTGGCAATTAAGGTCCTCGGAGTTCCAGGCAATCACAGCGTAGACCCGGATCCAGCACTGGAGGTGAACTGAGATAGAAGCACTGGAAAGGCAGAGAAGTTCAGAGGACCTGAGCACATACTGTGTGTGATGGCCAGTGTGACCCCAAATCCAACATGAGCAGCAGGTGCCCAGGATCTGTCCACAGCAGTGAGTCACCCAAGGACAAGGACACATCTAGAAAATCTCACCCGCCTAGTTGGGCTACGAGAACAAAGCGCTGTGACCTGAGTAACTTGCCAGCTACAGAAAATTTCCCACAAGAGTGCAAGTGCAGGATGAAGACATCAACCAAATTGGTGACTCTTTCACCAGTTTATGACCCCAAACTAGGTCATGTCTCCTGCTTGCAACCATAGAATCAAAGCCCAAAATGACTATTGGTTGAGCAGTGAAGAACAGCTTATCCTTGGCCCTAAAAGGGAAGAAGGAGGGCAAACTCACAAATGAGATTCTCCACCCAACAGAGGATGAGAATCTTTTAAGGGATAAGGGAGAAAGAGGAAGAGTATAGGTAACAAGTAGGAGGGTTATTCAGGACGTTTCCAAGAAGGAAAGGTCCATCTTAGAGACCAAGAGCCTTTCTTCAATCTTCACATGAGCCAGGTCCACTTTGGTTTAAAATGGACCAGACTAAATAAGAAGGACAGACCAAGACAGCACTGGGAGGTAGGGAACACTCCTGGAGCAGTGCAGCATAGTGTGAAGACAGCAACTCTGGGGACGAACAGCAGGTCAATACGGTGACCTCTGTGGTTGGACTAGGTCTTCCTGGTTTCATCCTGCATCCTGCTCAGTTCCAGGTATCTGCTAGGTTTGAGGTGCCCGAGGTCGGGTTGTGAGTCAGAAGATGAGGTGGGAAGCTGTTTGGTAACAGCTGCTGGGTTCCAGGTGTCTGAGCCCAGTTGGGTGGACAGCTTATCTGAAACAGAACACTGAATGAACAATAGGATGATGCTTCTCAGGGCTTGAGGAGTGCTGGCCTGGTGACACAGGTACAGATGGCTTCTATTCTCACACTCTCCTCACCTAATAGAAGGGACCAGGAGGCTTCCTGGGGCATCTTTCATAAAGGCGCTCACCCCACTCATGAGGCTCCTTGCTCAGGACCTCCCTAAGGCCTGGCCTTCTCATTCTGTCTCCCTAGGAGCAGGAGTTCAGCTTATAAAGGGGCAGTGGCACTGAGGTTGGTCTGCATTTCATGAGCTAGAGAGGACTTGGAAAATCCAGAGAGAGAGAGAGAGAGAGAGAGAGAGAGAGAGAGAGAGAGAGAGAGAGAGAGATCTTCTTAACTTCAGAGAGAGAGAGAGAGAGAGAGAGAGAGAGAGAGAGA
>NW_004524611.1:4982199-4991717 GCF_000260255.1 Octodon degus
AGAGAGAGAGAGAGAGAGAGAGAGAGAGAGAGAGAGAGAGAGAGAGAGAGAGGAGCATTCATGTGCTGGGGACAGTTAGGCAGACAGAATGTCTAACTGACACTTGAGGAGATGAGAAATCCAGCAAGTATGGGCACAGTCTAACATTAGACCAGAGCAATAAATGATGTTGGTTCAGTAATGTGACTTTAGCCACCAATTTTGTTAAGTATGGGCTCTTTCTTTTAAAAAAAAAAAAAAAGTTTTAACTCATTCATTCATGTATTTGTTTTACTTGGTACAGGCTCTCACTATGTAGCTCAGACTCACAGTGATTCTCCTGTCTCAGCCTCCGCAGTTCTGGGATTACAAGCCTACGCAACCATGCCCAGTTTCAGTGGTTAGCATGGAGTTCCTGGGGTTCCAGGGCCAACACAGCACACAGTACTGGAGACTGAACCTGGGTCCTTGTGCTTGCCAGGAAGGTGCTTAGACCACTGCACTATCTCCCTAGCCCACGTATGGGCTCTTTCAATTGGGAAGAGAAATCTGCTTTGCCCATCCCCCTCCCTGCCCTCTGCCCACACTGGCTGTCTTCCTGTTCTTCAAAGATGGAAACTCAAGGAATAGCCAAGCTCTGCACACTGCAGGGCCTTCGTACACTGCACTTCTTTCAATGGGCATGAGATGAGGCCCAGGCCACTGTGATCAGACACAGAATTCACAATCGCTCTCCAAGCATAGGAGAAGGCTGTTGGTATTTTGTGGCTCACACGGTGATCTCAGGGCTGTCTGTGCTTTAACACAATTATGAAATAAGCCCATTTGGTCTCATTCTGTCAGAGTCTCACTGTAAACTTATCTTGATTTTTTTATTCAGTGAGACTGTGCATGTGGAATAGGAGAATACCACAGATTAGCTGTGAAAGGCAGACCAATATCTGAGGGTGGAGGCTGTGCTCTGGATGGACAGAAGGATGCATGGGTGGATGGGTGGATGAGTGGGTGGGTGGGTGGGGGGATGGATGAATGGGTGGATGAGTGAGTGGGTAGGTGGGTGGATAGATGGATGGACGGGTGGGTGGATGGGTGTGTAGATGGATGGGTGGATGGATGGGTGGGTGGGTGGGTGGGGGGATGCATGGATGGGTGGGTGGATGGATGGATGGATGGATGGATGGATGGATGGATGGACTGATAGAGTAGGATGGAATGGATGGAATTTATGAACAGAAGGAGGGATTAAGGAAAAGAAGGAAGGAAGGAAGGAAGGAAGGAAGGAAGGAAGGAAGGAAGGAAGGAAGGAAGGAAGGAAATGTTAGGAATGAAGGATGGGTAAATTGATGGATAGATAGGTACATACATACATACATACATACACACACAGACAAATGATAATTCTCCAGAATGTCCTTTCTTCTCCAGGGCAGACTTTCCTGCCCCAATTGACTGATATCAAAACACCATCCATCTTGGTCCTATGACCCCAAGCCCACACTCCCACATGCCATTGTGCCTTTTAGAGGCTTCAGTGTGGAGACCTACTGTGGCCTCCATGGTGTGGGGGTCAGGAGGTTTTAACCCATTTGGGAAAAGTTTTACTACCATGGCAAGAGGGAAAGAGAAAGCATGAAGAAGCTGCAGGTCCACACCAGCAGCAGCTGGTAGACACTCACTCATCTTGGGACCTGTGGTGCATGGGAAGGTCCTGTCACACTCCTGCACACCACGGTGGCCCTCGCGCCCCCTCCCCCATCACCCAGGGCAAAAGCTCCAAGCCCTGTGGAGCAGGTTTCAGTGTTGGCATGCCTGCATGAAGAGGCCCGTGGGGGGAAGACTGGGAAGCTCTCCTAGAGACGAGCCTGTGAGGTGTTTCTGGAGAAGGCTGGGGTGTGAGTCAGAGGATGGGGTGGGGAGAGCCACCGTCACCATGTTGGGAACCTCGAGTCCCCAGGGGGAAGAGGGGAGCAAAGGCTCTCAATCCTGGAGCTGGGGCAGCCTGCTTCTCCTGGGCATGACCCTCAGAACTCCATGTTCTACTGTGCTGTGCACCAACCAGCCCCCCAGTTCCCATACCTTCAGCCCATACTAAACTCCAGAAGTGTCTCCCCTGTTTCCAAGGCCTCCGGTCTTGGGCTGAGCCCTGTTCTCAGCACCCCAAGGTCTCCAGCCTCAGAGAGTACATCAGCATTTCTCATTTTCCGTAAGCGCATGAACCAATTCCCCCGACAGATCTCCTATCCGCTCCAGACCTTCTCACTCCCAAGTGGCTTCCTCGCACCTTCTCCGGCCTCCACGGCATGCTCCCACTGCTATCGCAGACAGAAACACTGCAAGGTCACCCAGCATTTGGAGGCAGATTTAGTCACATCAACAGACACTGATCGGGATCATTCCCAGAATATCAGGCTCTGCTCTCTGGTGGTCTAGGACTTATACGGGGTAAATAAGCAGGACCTACAGAGGCAGAGTGGCTTGCCAATCGGGGGTTGGCTTATACAGTGTACATCACAGCGACCAGCACTTTCTAGGAGACCAGAACTGGAACAGGAACTGTTACCTTGGCAACTAGCAAAGTACACTGGCTGGAGGTGGGGTGCAGTGAGGTCCACCTCCACCTCCTGCCTGGCTCCGCTGCCTGGTTCCCATCTGCCTCTCAGAATCAGCTATGTCTCAATATGTTTAATATTATTTTCCTTCCAGCAAAGAAAATGTGACCTCCATGTGTCTAAATACCCGCCCCCCGCAGAGTCTCATTCGCTCAGAGAGCTTTTTACACAGATGGCTGGATCTAGAGTGAGTGACTGAGTGGAGTGCAATGCTGGCCTCGGTGCTGGGATTACCGGTGGGCGACTGCTGGATCAGCCCGCTGACTGGCTCGGTACCGCCCAAATCCCAGCAGCCTGGACACAGAACGGGCAAAAAGACGGTGTTAAGGTTTGGTTGTTGATTTGTGGGTCTTCTCCCACCATAAACTGTTCCCGCTCTGTCACGTGCCACCCTGCCTTGGTGCCAGCCGCTTACGGACTGAACCGTGTACACACTGTGAGCTAAATAAACCTTTCCCCCTTTAACTTTGGGCATTTGGTATTTTGTCTCAGCACTGAGAAAACTAACTCAGACCTTTCGGGAGCAGCTACCTTTGTCTATCTCGTCCACAGATAGCGTCTAAGCACCTAGACCAGACCCTGGCAGTGGGTGGTGCTGAAGTCACGCAGGGACCTGCGCACCCACAGGCACGCGCGTGTGCGCCTGCGCATCAGCGCCACCTGGAAATGACGTCATATGGGAAGCTGCTGGCTCCCCCTGCTCCTGGACTGTGCTGCACGCCTGATTTTTCTTTTCTCTTTTACATGCCACTTTGCCTCACTTTCCACACAAAACTTTGAGTTTCCATTTTTCTCAGCAAGAAGCTGGGATAATGATGCCTGTCTGACGTATCTCACAGACACTGCTGCATTGAATAGATATCTATCAGGTATTGATTTTTTTCTTCCTTGGACACACACTGGCATGGAATTTTCCACAGTGGTGAATTCTCGCTTAATTATACTAAATTCAGATGGCAACACTGTGTATACATCTAACATTAACATGAATTAATTTAATTACTACATTAATTAGCATGAATACTAATGAAGCAATTAAATATAAGTTAATTAGCATGAATATTTGTGTGGCTGTTGGAGGGCCAGTCTGCTGGGACCCCTAAAAACGTGAAGGACTGGGGACAGAAAATATCAAGCTGTGAGACATGAAGGTCACACAGAACAGAGAAGCAAAAGAACTGGAGGACAGCAGGTATCACAGGAACGTTGCTCACCTCCTGGGAGACCCTTTGGCAGCTGTGGTTATTGATCTGAGCAATTTGCCCTCTTGCTGTGGGCAGTGTGCACACTCACGTCCTCATGGGAAAGGCCCCAGGAGGCGATGACCCTCCCCTGCTTGGTGCTGGCCGTGGTGGCTACAGGCACACGACTGGCTCTGCCTGTGGAATGCGTGTGGAGGGAACTTATGCGAGCTGGAGAATGGTGCGTCCTGTGTCAAGGCTGGTCTTCTGTCCTGGATCCTGCAGGGAGGCAGATGCCTGGAGCAGAGACACTGCCAGGTGCACCCAGGCGCCGGCACTGACATGTCCCATGGAGAAGAACTGAAAGGGTTTGGTACTGAAGGCTGACACACCCTCTCGGCTCTCACAGCTTAATCTTGCAGCCCTGGCCAATGGGAGCCCAAAGATCATGGGATGGCGGTGCCTAGAGAACAGTACTGCAGCCCACAAGCCAATCACTTGACCATCCCCTGGACCAGGAAGCCTGATTGTCTCGGGCCTGGGGCCTGGTGCTGGTGACAATCCCTGATGAGTCATGCTTTCGGGATGTGTTCAGGCCTCTCCCTTGCCAGCTCTGCCTTCTGCCTTGCCAGTGGGGCATGACTACACGAATATCAGCTTCCAAGGATCTTGGGCCCGGGGCTCGTCTTCTCGCTCACTGGTTTTTAAAACTTGCCTCCATGAGAAGCTACACCAGCTTGTGTGGACATTTACCCAATAGGCAGTCAGCACCACTGACCAGAAACAGGACACAGGGTGTCCTGGACCGTCTCATCCTGGTCAGAACTACCTGGGAAAGTATCCTGCTTGGACCCCTTCTCTAAGTGTGTTGCTTTCCTAGAAAATTCCACCACATGTACATGGGGATTTCGTAGCACGTAACTAGTTTGGCTAAGGATAAGAGCCAAGTTCACTCACAATTGACATGAGCTAGTCATCAGTGCTGGTGGCTACTGCATTGTGACTTGTACTTGGGGTGACCGCAGGTGCCTATGTGGCCCCAAGAAAGACTGGCCACAGAAATGTCTATCTGGCTCACTCCACATCCTAATCCCAGACTAAAAGACTATTATTTTAAGCCACTGAAGTTTGGAGTCATTTGTCACCCAACAAATGGTAACTAATCCACTGTCCCTAAATACATACTAGAAAAAATAATCTCAAGTCATTGTTTGTCTCCAAGTCAGAACAGAACTTACATCTGATAATTACCTTGTTGCATAGAGACCTCTCCATGTGTTCTGTCTTTTGGTTCCACTTTGAAGTGGCTGAAATTCCTACATAAAGAAATTTATTCTCCATCCTCCCCAAACTTCGCACAGGCTCCTGAAGGTCACACAGCAACCCACCTTGGCCAAGCAAAACACATTTGGATCCAGGAATGGGCAAGGAATTCGAGGTAGCTCAGGAGAAGAACCAGTGCATGCGCCTGGGGGAGACAGTGGCAGGAGGAGCCACGTGACCATCCCCCAGCCCTGTCTGTCACAGGCTCAGATTGGAAGCTGAACATCTTGGAGTGGAGGGTTGGATACAGCTGGGGAACAAGGTCACACATGAGATAAGGCATCAAAGCATTCGCTTCAAGTCACGACCACCCAGAAGCTTCCATGAGGCAGCTTTGGGATAACCAAGCAGGGAGCCTGCTGTCTCCCAGGCCCCAGAAAGCCAGCTGGGGATGCCAAGGACAGATCTGCTCAAAGCCTGAAGCTACTGCCCTTGTCCACTGCCCTGAGCACTCACAGTCCCTTGCACAGAGCCTTTCTTTCTGCTCAGTCTCCCTCCCATCACCCTGCTATGCCAGCCAGAGCAGAATCCACAACAAAAGCACCTGGGGACAGGGAGGCACCCAGGGGCTTGGACAGGGAAGCACCTCCCAGGGGCTTTGACAGGAAGACACCCAGGGGCTTGGACAGGGGGACACCCAGGCCCTTGGACAGGACCCTCCCTAACCCTCAGTTTCTTTGTTCCTGAGGTGCAGTGAAGGCCCCATGCCTGTTCCGGCACAGCCTGCTGTAGTCTGAAAAGGGTAAAAGAGAAACATTTTTGAAAGTGCAGTGAAAATATAAAGGATTGCTGTTCATGTCATCTCTTAGCCAAGGGTCTGTGCTGGTTTCAGATTTTCATAATTCTTGACAACACTGTGACTTGCCTGTGGTCATTTGCTGTGTACCAGTGCAGTCAGAAAGCACGCTCCCCACAGCACTGTCACCTCCCCCTAGGGCTGGGGGGTCACCCAGATGGGAGTACGCAGACTCCTCGCTGCCCATCCCTTCCCTCCGCTCCCCTCTGCAGAACTGACACTTAGGAGGCATATGGTGAGGACCTGTGGACCAGGTAACAGTGTGAGTGTGCAATACATGGGTGTGAGTGCATGTGAGTGAGCAGTCAAGCTCCGGAGTGTGCAGTATGACCCGCATGTGTGTGGGCACGTGGCCGTGCCTGTGAGTGTGTAACCTGGAGGTGTGTGAACATAGGTGTGTGCACAGGCTTATCAGTGCAGAGCTGTCTGAATGTAACATGGAAGTGTGAGTGTGACTGTGCGGCTGTGCACACGAATGTATGGCTCTGAGTGTGTCCCATGGGAGTGTGACAGATCCTCCTACCCCAGGAAGCAGGCAAAGAGCCAGCTCTGCCACACAGGGAGGCTGGGTCCTGCGGGTGACAGCGGTGTGTGTTGCGCCCCCTCTGGGCGTGCATTGTAATCAGCACCTGAAAGGTCACATCTGGGTCCCTGCCCACAAAGGTTACTTCCTGCGAAAGTAAGGGAAGGAACTGTGCACGCAGAGGAGATGTCACTGTCAAATTCTAGCAATGAAAGAGTGCAGTGTTCTCAGAAAAGGGCTGAGAGTGCATTGAAGAAAAACAGTGAAATAGCTGGCGCATGCCTGTAACCTCGCATTCAGGAAGGCTGAGGCAGGAAGACTACGTGTCCGAGCCCAACTGGGCAACTTAGTGAGATAGACCCTGTGTCAAAATAAAAAAAGAAAAGTGGGGGAGAGGGAGAAGGACAGGGACAAGGACAAGGAAGCTGCAGATGACAGAATTGTTTCCTTTTCATGAGAGTCGTATTCCACTGTATATATCATAGAAAAAGACAAACCCTGACTCGGTTTCCCCTACTGTACTTCCACAACACGGATCCGTTCTGAGGAGTCCCCACTAAGTCCGCTTCTTCTTGACAAACTCCTTAAATTTACAAGAAAACATCAGTCAGCGACATCAGGTGGCCCCCACAGACTGTGGCACTGATTCCGAGGAGTGTGTGTATGCGTGTGTGTGTGGCACCTCGAGGGTTGTACTAGACGCAGTGAACAGCGATGATAACAACACCAAGGCCTGGCTTGGCAGCTGTGTTTCAGATGAGCATCTGGCACTGCCTGGTTTGGTGCCCAAGAGGGACCCTCGTTTTTGAAGAAAGTTGGATCTGAGACCTCTACCTCTCCCAGACTGAGAGATGACACTAGCCTCTCCCTCTCTGGGTGCAACTGGGAGCCCTGCAGTGACTCACAAGCTCGCCTTAGGAGCCTGAGCAGCTGGCAGGTGTTGGCGATGGGAGGAAACCCAATCGGGCCAGCACTCTGGAGCCCTGAGAAGCGTTGGCCCTCCTTGAGTTCTCAGTTGGCAAATCCGCCCCAGTATCACTCTGAGGATGAGCTCAGTGCAGAGCAGAGAGATCCCCAGCACCTGCCGGGGCCTGAGTCAGGCTGGCTGGAACCTGAGGCTGTGGGGAGCATGTGTCGCCTGGGGCAGTAAGTCACTGCGGCGTGTCATCACTAATCCAAGGCCAGCATGGAGTGCGCAAGTTCCAACAACTGAGCTATGCAGCCGGGAAAATACCTCTGGCTCGCTCACCAGTTCTGTACGCTCTGCACTTCATGGGTTGTAGGAAGCTAAACCGTGCAGGGCAAATCACAGTGCCTGGAGAGCAGACCTGCAGGATCAGCCTTTCCTCCACCATAGACGGCTGGAAGCCTGAGGGCCAGAGCCCAATGCAAGAGCTCCAGGTGGACAGCTCTGTTTGTTGCCATGTAACTGGTAGAAATGCTCAGTGCTGCATTATGGCTAAGACCCTCAGAAAGAGCAGAAATGCTTGGGGAGGTGGCCTCTCGGAGCTGGAAGTGAATGTGGACAATGCTGTGCTGCTTTAGGACGGGGACGTGATAGATACAGATTTTTGTGGTTTGTGCGAAGGAGCAGAAGCATTAAGGAAGTAAGGGGCTGGGGAGATAGCTCAGAGGCATAACCACCTGCGGGAAAGGCCGAGGTTCTGAGTTGGATCCCCAGCAATGAGGAGGGATAGTTTGGGGAGGAACAAAGCCCAGATAGCATCTGCTACTTGTTCTGTGGACAGCAAGTGAGGCTTGCAAACCTGTTCTCTTAGCTGTTCAGACAGAGCCAGGAAAGGGCTTTTTAAACCTTGCTGGTAACCAGGAGAGTTCAGTTATCATGTTTCCCCAAGCCTGTTGGATCCTGGATATTCAATCGAGAGAGTCCTTGGTTTCATTTATTTGAAACGATAAAATAACATCACTTACCCTGAAGGAAAAAAAATCCCTAAATATTCTTGCTGATTTTTTTATATCAGCTATTAAATAACACCTTCACATTTGTTGTTTGTAATTTTATTTTATTTTATTTTTATTTATTTATTTATTTATTTTTGCATTCCCAGGGATTGAATTCAGAACCCGGTGCTTGCCAGGCAAGCACTTATTCTACTGAGCTGTCTCCCCAGACCCACTTGTTTGTAATTTAAAAAGTCTCTTCCACAATAGGATTATGTGAAAATGAAAGAAAATCAAATAGCACAGTTTTACTCAAAGAAGCCTATTGATCCAGTCCTAGTACCAGGCTGGGTGAGTGGGTGGGAGAGCTTCCACCTACCCTGCACCGGCGGGACCTACTACTGGAACCAACCCAGGTGCAGCGTGGGTGAGACCCTTTTCCACCACATTGGGATGACCCCCAACACTCCGCAGCACCTCCCCCACCCAGCCCGCCGAATAGGAATTTCTGCCCTGATCTGGAAGCCCTAGACCTAGTCCTAGCCCAGGCCCAGTGAGCGTGTGAGAAAACTTCCAGCTACCCTGCTCCTGCGGGACCTATTAATGGTCCCAGTCCAGATGCAGCATGGGTGAAACACTCTTTCACACCCTTGGGACGCCCCCCATCAATCCATAGTACCCCCACACACCCGGCACACAGAGTAGAAATATCTGCCACGTTCCGAGAACCCCCAGATTCAGTCCTAGCCCAAGCCCGGTGAGTGTGTGGGAGAGCTGCCTCTCCCACCTACTCTACCTTGTTCCCTCCAGACTCAGCTCAGGCCTGGCATACAGGCCTGGGGTGAAACCCTGCAGCTGCAATCCCTGCAGAGAGTGTAGAGGATAGAACCACCCAGCTAGTCCATGAGCAGAAAATCTTGCCAGAGGGGCACAACAGGTTCATCCCCAACGGCAGCAGAAGGAAGGAGCTGAGCACAGCAGCCAGACTCAAGCCAGCCACACCTGGATAAATCCAAACTTTGTAGATCTGCACCTGAACTTCACTATGTGCTAAGGTTATAACTGCAACAAATATCTACAACAAAGGTCAGAAGACAGTCCTACACAAAATGACAAGAAGGAACAAAATGCAACCTCAGAACCCAAGCCCACCCATAACAAGTGCAGAGGACACTAACACAGAACAAATTGGGAATCACACAGCT
>NW_004524611.1:4992382-4994091 GCF_000260255.1 Octodon degus
AAGGAGTCAATACAAATGACATTAAAAAAAATATGGGCAGAAGTAATAGCAGAAAACTTCCCAAATATGAGGAAACAATCTGACATTCAGGTAAGTGAAGCATACAGAACACCAAGTAACCTCAATTCAATGAAAAACACACCAAGACATATAATAGTCAAGATCCCAGAAATACAGCACAAGAATAATGTATTGAAAGCTGCTAGAGAAAAGAAGCAGATCACATTCAAAGGAAAACCCATCAGAATTACTGCAGACTTCTCTTCACAAACCATGCAGGCAAGAAGAGCATGGAGCAGTTGTTTTCAAGTCCTCTATGAAAACAAATTCCAGTCCAGACTACTATACCCTGAAAAACTCTCTTTCAAGTTTGATGGAGAAGTGAAATACTTTCATGACAAAGAACAGCTAAAGAATTTCATGATGACAAAGCCAACCCTACACAGGCTCCTGAAAGATGTTCTAGAAAGGGAACAAAATGATCAGAACTCTACGAATGAGAACAGAAGCAACCAACTAAATAGGGTAAGCAATTAAACACAGGAGAAAAAGGAGTAAATGAAAACAGGTAAATAACTTGTCAACTGTAAGTCAATACATGTCAATTATAACCATCAATGTAAATGGACTCAATTCACCAATTAAGAAAAATAGACTGACACATTGGATTAGGAAACAAAATCCAACAATATGCTGTATACAAGAAACACATTTATGGGGCTGCTGAGATGGCTCAGTGGTCTAAAGTACCTACTTAGAACAAACTTAGCAAAGCAAAGGGACCGCAGTTCAATCCCCCAGCACCACATGCCAGCCAGCCCCGGCCCCTGGTGGGCTGAGCTGGCCACACACACACACACACACACACACACACACACACAGAGAGACATAAATAAATAAATACTTTTAAAAAAAAAAAGAAACACATTTAACTCATAAAGACATTCATAGGCTGAAAGCCAAAGGATGGAACACAATACTACATGCCCCAGCCCCTCAGACCAAAGCAGGAGTAGCAATCCTATTCTCAGACAGTCTCAACTTCAAACCAACAATGATCAAGCAAAATAAAGAAGGCCACTATATACTGGTTAGGGGAAAAATTCAAGAGGAAGAGGTAACACTCATAACTATGTATGCACCAAACACGGGAGCACCCAACTATATAAAGTAAATGTTAATGGACATGAAAATTTTTATATTCAATAGCAAAATTTTAACAGGAGACATTAACACCCCCTTATCTCCAAAAGATAAGTCAACCAGACAAAAACTTAGCAAAGAAATAACAGCACTGAACCAGAGCTTGAAATAAATGGACTTGGTGGACATATACAGAATGTTCCACCCAAACATAACTGAATACACATTTTTCTCAGCTGCACATGGGTCATTTTCTAAATTAGACCACATACTGGTCCATAGGTCATGCTTAAGTGTATGTAAGAAAAGAGAAATTATTATTCCACAAACATTATCTGACCACAGTGCAATGAAAGTGGAAATAAAATACAAAAGAAACTAGAAAAAACCTTAAATACATGGAAATTAAATGACACCCTACTCAGCAACCCATGGGTCACAGATGAAATTAAACAAGAAATTCAACAATATCTACAATTTAATGAAAATTCAAGCACAACTTATCATGATTTATGGGATACAAAGAAAGCAGTTCTCAGACAAAAATTCGTAGCTGTGAACTCACA
>NW_004524611.1:5014459-5034859 GCF_000260255.1 Octodon degus
TTGTAGATATTGTTGAATGTCTTTTGTGACCCATTGGTTGCTGAGTAGGTATCATTTAATTTCCATGTATTTGGGGGTTTTTTCTGGTTTCTTTTGCCATTTATTTCCAGTTTCATTGCACTGTAGTCAGATAATATGCATGGGATAATTTCTGTTTTCTTGCATATACTTAAGCATGACCTATGGACCAGTCTGTGGTCAATTTTAGAAAAATGACCCATGTGCAGCTGAGAAAAATGTATATTCAGCTGTTTTGGGGTCGAACACTATGTATATGTCCACCAAGTCCATTTATTTCAAGCTCTGGTTCAGTTCTGTTATTTCTTTGCTAAGTTTTTGTCTGGTTGATCAATCTTTTGGGGATAAGGGGGTGTTAAGGTCTCCTGTTAAGATTGTGGTATTGGATATTAGATTTTTCATGTACATTAAGATTTGCTTCAGGGCTGGGGAGATGGCTCAGTAGGATAAGCGCTTGACTGGCAAACGCAAGGATCTGAGTTCAATCCCCGGTTCCACCAAAAATAAATAAATAAAATAAAAATAAATGCTTCCCTGGCCAGCGCCAAGGGCCTGAGTTCAATCCCCAGTTCCGCAGACTTCATATATATATATATTGGGCTAGTGAGATGGCTCAGTGGTCTAAAGCACATACTTAAAACAAGCTTAGTAAATCCCAGGGACCAAGGTTCAATCCCCCAGCACCACATGCCATCCAGCCCGCCCCCTGGTGGGCTAAGCTGGACACACACACACACACACACACACACACACACACACCAAATAAATTAAAAAAAAAAAAAAGATTTGCTTCATATAGTTGGGTGCTCACGTGTTTGGTGCATACATAGTTATGAGGGTTACCTGTTTCTCTTGAATTTTTCCCCTAACCAGTATATAGCGTCCTTTCTTATTTCGCTTGATCATTGTTGGTTTGAAGTTGAGACTGTCTGAGAATAGGATTGCTACCCCTGCTTTTTTCTGAGGTGCTAGGGCATGGAATATTGTTTTCCATCCTCCGACTTTCAGTCTGTGAATGTTTTTATGAGTTAAATGTGTTTCTTCTATACAGTATATTGTTGAATTTTGTTTCCTAATCCACTGTGCCAGTCTATTTCTCTTAATTGGTGAATTGAGTCCATTTACATTGATGCTTATAATTGAGATGTATTGTCTTACAGTTGACATGTTATTTACCTGTTGTCATTTAGTCCTTTTTCTCCTGTGTTTAATTGCTTGCCCTATTTAGTTGGTTGCTTCTGATCTCATTCATGAAGTCCTGATCATTTTGGCCCCTCTCTAGAACATCTGTCAGGAGCTTGTGTAGGGTTGGCTTTGTCATCATGAAATTCTTTAGCTGTTCTTTGTCATGAAAGTATTTCACTTCTCCATCAACTTGAAAGAGAGTTTTTCAGGGTATAGTGGTCTGGACTGGAATTTGTTTTCATAGAGGACTTGAAGTACTCTGCTCCATGTTCTTCTTGCCTTCTTGGTTTGTGCAGCGAAGTCTGCAGTAATTCTGATGGGTTTTCCTTTGAATGTGATCTGCTTCTTTTCTCTAGCAGCTTTTAGTATATTATTCCTGTGCTGAATTTCTGGGATCTTGACTGTTATATGTCTTGTGTTTTTAATTGGTTTTAGGTTACTTGGCATTCTGTATGCTTTGGTTACATGAATGTCAGATTGTTTCCTCATATTTGGGAAGTTTTCTGCTATTACTTCTGCCCCCATTTTTTTAATGTCATTTGTGTTGACTCCTTCTTTCTCATTGATGCCTATTAGTCTCACATTGTTCATCTTTGCATCATCTTTCAGGTGATGGATTATTTTTTCCTGCATTCTAGTTGTTTTTAAGAGATTCTTTCTTACCTTTTCACTAGCTACACCAGCATCTTCAAGATCTGAAACTCTGTCTTCACTTTCACTTAAAAAGTTTTGCATGCTTGTGATTGAGATTTTATGTTCCTCTGTATCTCTTTGACTCTGCTTCATGCGATCTATTTCTTTCCCATATTGCTCATTCAAGGAATCCATCATTTTTCTAATCTCCTCCTTTTTTTTGTCAATGTCTTCTTTAGAAGCAGTTATTAATTCTTTTACTGCAGTGTTTTTTTCAGATTGAGTTTCCTCCCTATGTTTCTGTAGTTGATTCTTTACCTCAGAGTCTATGAGTTCAGAGTATTCTTTTTTTATATCAGGAAAGAATTCCACTCTGAGTTCCTCTATAACTTTCTGCTGTTGTTTATTTACTATTGACACTTTTAATTCATACATTTGAGCTGGGCTAGTAGAAAAGAATTCCGCTCTGAGTTCCTCTATGACTTTCTGCTGTTGCTTATGTACTATCGACAATATTAATTTATACATTTGAGCTCAGCTAGTGTCCTCTGCACTTGTTCTGGGTGGGCATTGGGTTTCCTCCATATGTTTCTGCATTTAATTCTTTACTGCAGACGTTATTAATTCAGGGATTTCTTTTTTCATTTCCAATTTGAGTTCCTCTATACCTTTCTGCAGCTCTTTCTTTATTTCAGAAACCATTGATTCATTGCTTTCAGCTGTGTGATTCCCAATTTGTTCTTTGTTAGTGTCCTCTGCACTTGTCATGGGTGGGCTTGGGTTCTGAGATTACATTTTGCTCCTTCTCATTGTCACTTTGTGTAGCACTGTCTTCTGACCTTTGTTGTAGAACTTTGGTGCAGTTATAGCCTTAGCACTTACTGAAGTTCAGGTGCAGCTCTACAAAGTTTGGATTTATCCAGCTGTGCGTGGCTTGGGTCTGGCTGCTGTGCTCAGCTCCTTCCTGCTACCATCCTTGGGAATGAACCTGACGTGCCCCTCTGGCAAGATGTTTTGCTCCTGGACTAGCTGAGTGATTCTGTCCTCTACTCTCTCTGCATGGATTGCAGCTGCAGGGTTTCACCCCAGGCCTATATGCCAGGCCTGAGCTGAGTCTGGAGGGGACAAGGTGGAGTAGGGGGGAGAGGCAGCTCTCCCACACACTCACTGGGCCTAGGCTAGGACTGGATCTGGGGGTTCCCGGAACGAGGCAGAAATTCCTACTCGGAGGGCAGGGGGGGGTTGCTTCGGAATCATGTGTGGGCCCCAAGGGGATGGAAAAGGGTTTCACCCACGCTGTGCCTGGGCTTGGACCTGCAGGTCCTGCTGTTGCAGTACAGCTGGAAGCTCTCCCACATACTCACCGGGCCTGGGCTAGGACTGGATCTAGAATTAAATTCTTAATTCCTCAAAATGTAAAGTTTTCAATTCCTTTAAAATGCTTAAATTACTATTGCACTTCAATCCCCCTCAAAATACCCTCCCTTGCTTTGAACACTCTCATCCTACCATCCCTGCCACTTTCTGAGGCAGGTCTGCAAGTCTTCTTTCATGAGGGTCTTGAGTCGTGCTGTCATGGCTACATAGGTGTTCATAATCCATTCAAAACCTTTCCCTTTCATGGTCATCCTCGCCTTGGGAGAGAGCCAGAGGTCACACCGTGCTAGTTCCTAGTTCCTGTGAATAAGGTGGTGAGGCTCGGGTGGAACATACATGTACTCCTCTTGCTTTTTAGTGTACTCATGGATTTGTACACTTCCACTGCTCTTGCCATTATGTCTGTTGTAACTGGCTCTTTTGGCATGTAGTAAATGTTCAATAAATATTTAAGGAAAGGAAAGAAAACCAAAGGAGGGAGAGCAGGAAGGACAGAGGGAGGAAGAAAGGGAGGGAGAGAAGGAAAGGGATAGAAACAAAGAGGGAGGAAGGCAGGGAGAGAATAAAGGAGGGAGGAAAAGAGAGGGAGGGAAGAAAAGGGAAGAGGAAGGAGGGGAGGGAGGGAAAGAAAGGAAGAGGGAGGGAGAAAAGGAGAGGGACAGAGGGAGAGAGAAGAGGAAGGGAAGGAGGAAGGGAGGGACTGAAGGGAGGAACGGAAGGGAGGGAGGGAAGGGAGCATAGGAAGGGAGGGAGGGCCGTCTCACTAAAATTCACATGAGGTCAAGACAAAGACTTGGAAAAGGACCTGAGAAGAATTCTAGCATCGCATATCAAGGTTGGATCTAAGATACAGTCTCCCTGTCACACAAAACCTTCAAGTTTAAACTCAGCATTTTTTCTGCACTTTCTGGGTTTCTTCAGGGGACATTGCCCACAGACTGGCTGGGATGTCTTACAGCAGAATTCACGCACATGCCACATCAGGACCTGGCAGTAGTTTCCCAGCTCCCTGATCCCAGCAGCCCTAGGGTGGGTGTGATGTCAGGTTGCGAGGATGAGGAAGGACATTTCTGAGGATTTAGGCAGCAGCCCCTGCTAAGGCATTGCCAAGCCAGGACCTGCTCAGAGGACCTAGAATACCTTCAGTGCCTGCGACGCGCCAGGCATCACCTGTAACGGCGGACGCCAAAATAGCCACAAATAGCCCAGCACAGTGGCAAGCACCCGTCATCCTTTGTGGAGTATTTGGAGGCTTAGGCAGGAGGACAGCAAGTTCTTGTCCTACTCAGACAACCCAAAGAGATAACTGTCTCAACATGAAAAATAAAAAAGGCTGAGGATGTAGCCCAACGCAAAGACACTGGGTTCAGTCTCCAGTCCCACAAAATCGGTAAATAGCCCCAAGCCCTCAGCGAAAGGCCTACACAGAAACACCAGTCACTGACAATGGATGAGCCCTTGAGAACAATGTTCTTACCCCAAACAAAAACTACATGTGTGAGGAAATGTGTATGTTAATTAGCTGGGTCTGGCCTTCCCATAGTACACCCATATATCACAACCTTTCGTTATATGCCACAAATATACAGCACTTTTATGTGTGCAGTTAAACAATAAATAATAATGAGAAGAAAAAAAGTATTTGGGGTTCATTGTGGTAAACTAAAACCAAGCCATTTCTGACAGTGACAGAGTGACAGCCCCTTTAATCACATAACCCTTTTGCTCTGGACTCAGACCATTTCCCTGGACCCAGACCTGGACTCCTGAGACCTTCCTGCCCTACCTGTCTCTCCTTTATCGCTATACCACCTCATTTCAGCTCCTCCTCCCTGCTGGTCCTGTGCCCCCCAGGACAATCAGGCTCCTAGCCGAATGCTAGCCTCGATCTGGGGCCTCGAGGTCCCAGCGAGCTGGGCTGCTCCGGGTGCCTGCGACGTGAATCACCACCGTGAAGGGCACTCTCAGTCCCGCTGCCAAGGGACAGGCCGGGGCCCATCTGCTCCCACTTGTCCCATTAATCACGGGCTGAAAGAGAAAGCTTCGGATGTGCATTTCAGTCCGGCGCAGGTGATCCCCGATCTCACCACATCAGCCTGCTTTTGGTAAGCACAAAGCCAAACTTGAAGCAGCAGTGTAACTAGCTGCGCACTGTGGGCTTTTCCCCAAAGATACCCGGATGGTAGAGGAGAAAACACCAGAATGGCCCTTTATGCTTGTGCTCTAGCTTGCAGATTCGCTGACGAATATATCTTTTCACCGCATTGATCTCAACATTCATTCCGCCCTAGCACTGATTCGGCCCTAGCAGACCCTTCTTTCAGTTAGGGAAACTGGAGCTAAATTTAGTTCTGTGTGAATCTGTGCTTTCTCTCTTCTTATCAGCTGGCTTCTCCCTTTACAATGAAGGGGTGAAGGTGGGCGGATTCTGTTTTTACCCTCAGATATGCAGCACAGAAGTAAATGCAAATGGCTGGGCTCCAGTTCATGGCGAGGGCTGGCTGGGCAAGGGAGCCCCCATGAATGGTGAATGGAGCTGGGTCAGGTATATCGGATCAGCCTATGAAGAAGCAGAGACGCCCTTGCCTGTGTCATTGAGCACGCTTCTCAGCGACCCACTGCCGGGTCAAGGCCAACACAGGAAAGAGTCTGTGACCCAGGACGCAAAGACCCAGTGTCCAGGCTGGTGCTATCCAGCTTCCCCAAGGCCTTCTTGCATGCAAACAGAGGACGCTGGGCTCCCAGAGGGCAGCTGCACTCCCGAAGGCCCCAGGGCATGTCCTGCTCTGAGAAAAGGCCAGCCTGTGTCAAAAGGCATGGAAATGACACCGTGACAGTGTGTCTCCATTTCCAGGCAGGAAAACTGAGGGAGGCAGAGGTAGAGCAGCCACCGTCCCTCTTGCTAGTTCATTGTTCTCCGGGATAACTGGGGACAGTCCCAAGGAGGATGCTGAGAAACTCCAAGGGCACTGGAAAACTATCAGCAAGCAGAAGAGCGCCCAGCAGCTCCAGTAAGAGTCATGTCCACATGTTACATTGGCTGGTTCCCTGTTTCTGGCTGTGGGGGCTGACATGAGGGTGTTTTGGATGACATTAACATTCCAATCAGTGAGCCAGACCAGTGCTGTGATGTCCCTATGGGGAATGGGCTTCAGTGATCAGCTGAAGGTCTCAGTAGGAAAAAAGATCAGGATCTCCCAAACAGAAGAGAACTGCCCAGCAGAGGTCCTCAGCTATGAGCCGCCACGTGGGCCCTGGCTGCCCTGGGTCTCCAGGCTTTGGGATCTGGAACTGCCAACCTCCATACTTACATGAGCTCATTCCTTAACATAAGTTTTGTCACACACGCACACACACACACACACACACACACACACACACACCCCTTCCTGGTGGTTGCTTCCCTAGAGAGCCCCAATATGCCAAGTAGTGATCTGAAACACTGCGAAATCCATCAGCTACACAGAGACTCTATGAGCTGTTTTATGTAAGACTAAATTGACCATCAAATAGGACGAAAGCAGCCAAGGATATACTACACTTGAAGCTGCCTCCTGGGGGTACAAATGGCTCCCAGCCTTCTTCTAAGGCAAGTGGTGGGTTGAAGACTTTGATGTTCGATACAAGCTAAGCACGTGGTGTCAAAGCCCCTCACAGCACCGCCAGGTGAGGCAGAGCAGCCTATAGGTGCTGTGACCCAAATCCATACCAGTCAGAGCCCAGGGCCCAAGGGGCAGACCCAGAAAGCCTGCCCCACTCTGCTCGCGGTGGAGTTCTAGTTCTAAGAAAGGAAGAGCAACCCACAGAACAGTGGGGACATGTGTGATGCCCCCACTGAGGCATGCACACCTGCAGCTCAGCCAAGGAATCCCTGTGGCTCTTGCCTACCGGAGCTCAATGCCACCTTGAGTGTCAGAAAGTGCTTCCCGCACCCACTAGAAGGGACAAAAGCGATGACAGACTCCTTACTGAGCATCTACTCTACTCTCTGCACCGTACGATGACCCCACTACTACCTGACATTAGCAACAACCTTGTGAGCCCACATGCACGCGGCCATGTCTTAGCTCACGTGGCTGGCCTTCCATGGGTGTCGGGAGAGCCGTGCAATGGAAGAACACTGCGGCTTCATCCCAGGTGCTCGTCGGTCTTCACCTCGAGAGCCACCAGAAATCTGTCTCCGGAGAAGATTCCCAGACTTCCTGCACTTCGGCACGAAGCCCGAGGACCACCACCGGGTCCTCAAGCACCTCCAGCCTCCTCACGGGAGTGCAAGTTCAGGGCTGCCTTTTATTTCTCAACTGGGGAAAATTCTGCAAGTGACATAATTGCTGTAAGCAGAAAACCTTTCCATCCCCTGATAATCCAGAAGCAGTGGCAGTCAGGAGAAAGAGACAGAAGAAGCAAAGATGACTAACTGGTGGTTCTCTGGGGCAGCAAACCAGAGCTAAAATGAGGAGCCCCATCCACCTGGGCCGCAGCACTTCACAACCTGTGGGACATTTGTCACAGGAATTACATTTGCTGCAGAGGAACTGATCATGAGGGAAGCTTTCTTCTCCTAACTACGCTAACAGTTGACACTTCTGCAAGGTAAGTGTGGGGGGTTTACATGTTAGAATATTTGCACACATCTAAGTAGTTCCTTCAGAATATATCGGCAGGGGAACCCTTAAGATGAAAGCATTTCTAGAGGGTCCCCGGTGTGCTCGGAGCTGAGCGGGCCTTCACAAGGACAGACCAGGGCCTGTTAACTCCATGCTTCCTTTTGGTTGAGGTGAAATAAATGAAAACAAACAAGAAATTGTCAGGAAATCATGAGGAAAATGAAGGAAACAACCATCTTAGTCCCTGCTGCTCCTACATCAGGGGAGGACACGTCCCTTAAGGGCTGAGGCCCAGATTCTAGAAGGACCCAGGAAAGCACTATGCAGACCCATCAGGAAGAGACCCAGGTGGAAGGACAGAAATCCACAGGCCCTAGGGCCAGGCAGAGGCTGGGGCCCACAGAGGTATGCATTTCCTTCTCTGATGAAAACAGACTAAAATCTCACCCCACAGATTGTCCTGCAGGAAGCAGCTCAAATCAAAGCCAAGGGGACATCAGACTCCGCTGTGTGCAAACTAGGTGGGGTGTGGGGCTCCCAACGGCAGAAGAACTTTCAGACTTTATGGGCAAAAAAGGACTGCTGCCCATTCAGAAGCAGGAGAAAAATTGAAAAGAAGTCAAAAATCACAGGGGAACTTAGGACTTACCAAACTCAGCTGGCGAAGTAGCCCCATCCTGCTCAAGGAAAGCCAACAGCCAAACCAATTGTTTGCTGGCTGAAGGTGACTTCTATTATATTCTAATCTGATGGATGCTGAAGGAAGCCTCCAAATCTCCCTTCTGACAACCAACAAGGCTCTCTAGAGGGGTGCCGTTCACGTTCATTCATGATGTAAGGCACATCGTTGTCCTGGATGACGCTTTCCAGGGAGTTTCTGAGGAAAATTTCAAGTTGGGTATAGAAACACAGACAGATCTGTGAGCTCCCAAAATATTTATGCTCTTAGTTGAAAAATAATAATTATGTATTCAATGGACACAGCATGATGCTCTTTGATATATACATATAGATTGAGTCAAGAGAATCGGCATACCCACCGCCTCAGGTGCCTTTTCAACGGTCTCTGAGCAGACTATTTTCATTAGTGATACTCACCAGATTACAGGACACATCTCCAGAAATTACCCCTTTTGTCTGACTGAAAATTTTGATTCTTTGACCACCATCTTTCTGACTGCAGTCCTTGGGAGTGTCTCTCTTTCTCTACTTCTATAAACTCCACAGTACTTAAATTTCACACTTAAGTGAAATCACACAGTATTTGTCTTTCTGTACCTGTGTTACTTCCTCACTATAACACCTTCCACGGGCATCTATATTATCCCAAGTGACAGAATTCCCTTCCTTTTTAAAGCCTGAATAGCATTCCATGTAGATGCCAGATTTTCTATAACTACTTTTTTTTTTACTTTTAAAGAGACTACAAAAAATAGTAAAAAAGAAGAAAGAAAGAAAGAAAGAAAGAAAGAAAGAAAGAAAGAAAGAAAGAAAGAAAGGATGCAGAATTTTACTAAACAAAATGATAGCAATTCAACAATGGTTGTTTTATTGCATATTACCTTCAACTCAGTTACCCCCTTTACCAGATATAAGCCTATAAGATTGGTCAAAAATCATATAAAATTAAATTTCATCATGAACTGCTCCTCTCCATAGACCAGCAGAAATCAGCAGCACAATTAGCCAAGCTATGCTATGCATATACATATGCATTTCTTTTCCCTTCCTTCTTTCTTGTCTCTTTTTCCTCCTCCCAGTTGTGCCTTCCCGTGGAGCAGTTTCTTTCCCTTTCGCAGTATCCACTGAACTTCTCAGACCCTATTTATTCTTCCAGACTCTTACAGGAGGGAGACAACATGATGTTTACACATGTAAGTCTGATTTATTTCACTTACGAGTGTGGTCTCTACTTGCATCCATTTACTTACATAGTCTCGAGCTTACCTTTCTTTGTACGTTATTTTTATCCAATCCTCATTGATGGGCATTTGGGTTGTTCCCAAGATTTAGCTATGACATCTCGACTGTTGGGACTATCACTGCTGTGAGGTGACACAGCGGATGTCTCTTCCACATACCTTTGCACACCTCTCCCAGACTGCAGCTGCCACATCAAGAGATAGTTTTATTCTTAACCTTCCCCCAAAAGTATTTTTCAAACTTACATGCTCATCTTTCCAGGCAGTCAGTTCAAACTTCTGTGACATTTGCGAAGGGCTCAGAGCCTTACGAATTGAAGGGCAGTCCCTGGCCTGGTGCTGACACTGATAACTTCTTCTCCACTTGCAGGAGGTGCTGGGCCACACAGGGTGGAGGACAACTTATGAGACCATCCCCCTTAAATTTTCACGGCTGCGAGGTGGGTGTCGCTTCCTCTGTGCAGGAGCTCCCGTTCTGGGAACGACCCTCAACTCAGTGCAAAGCCAACATCCTGCTCAGGAAGAGTGCCAGTCTCCACCTGCTGGTTCTCAGAGCTCCCTCAAGACGGCCTGAGTTGCCCCCATGGAGCTCTTCCTGGCTTTTCTATGGTTTCCCAGCCAGTACGCTCCCTGCCAGCTGGTGTATTGCCCTCGTTCAAGTCTAAATAAGCACCGTCCTGGGGGAAGTCACAGGGCACCAGACAAATAGTTCTTCTGCACGCAGGGGACCTCGGCCTGCGTTGCAGCCCCTCTCCACACCCTGGACATGACACCGAGTGAGCTCCCCTCCCCAGGGTGCTCCCTGCAGCAACATGCCCACAGTACCTGCCTGTCTCCCTTTTGGGGGCAATGAAATTTGCTGGGTCAAGAGCTTTGTGAACTCCACAGCGCTCTGTATTCGTGTCCTCTGGTGGTAACTCAGCAAATGATCAGCAAACTGATAAGTCAAGAACCTCATGCACCTCTGAGACTGCATCTATAAAATACGAGTGATACATTTTGAACAGTATTTTCATTGCTTTCATTCTAGTTTGAAGGAGCAGGGGATGGGCCTCAGGGCTTCATGTGTGCTAGGACAACTCTCTACTCCCAGTGTCCTTGGATGGTATTTGTACATTATATTTTCGTAAGTTTTATCACTTAAAGCAAGGTGAAATATAGACCTGTGGTAAAGGCACCAACTTACACAGTTTCCAACTCACTCACACCCAGTGGGAAGCAATACATGAGTGCAAATTGTCCCTGCCTGATTTATGAGTGACATGTAAGGACAGGCCCAAAATGCTGACCCTGCTCCATCTTAAAATCAGAGAGCAGCATTAAATTGTCATGAGTGCATTCTTTCAGATCATCCCCAGAAAATCCGACACTTTGCTTCCAAGCAATTCATTTCTGCACTCACACTGCAGCCTCTCACCAATCACCGCAGTTTAAAATCAATAGTTATTGGTTTTATATCATAGTTAAAATCAATAGTTACAGCAGACACTACGCCAACCGTGTTGATCCTTCTAAGGGAGCAGTGAGAACAAGCCACCTGCCTGCTGTCCATCAGAGCACGACCATCTGGGACAGCTGCGCAGGGCGACCAGGGTCGGTGAGCCCTGAGCTTCCTATTGGCCCCACCTGTTTTCAGTTCTCCTGTAAAGCACACAGGCGTCTGCTCATAAATTTCAGGAATCCCATTTTGGCGTCCAGACTTCCTGCAGGGGGTGGTTAATGAAGTTATACGATTTAGTGGTCTGACAAAAGCTTTGTCCCCGCAGCTGCAAATCTTCAGCCATTATCTGCCGCAGTGTAAGGCTACCCCTCTGGGCCCAGGAGTGCAATTTCTATGGCTATAAAATCCCCATAACTCGTATCTGGTTACATGTTTAGAAAAACAGATTTTCAAGCCTTGAACGTGGCATAGAGGACATACCATGCTGATGGATGCGCACCACATTTCTGTACTCTGAACCAAGTGACAAAAGTAAGTAAACCTTTAAACTAATGAGAGAAATCCTCCTAAGATCCGCTGCCTTGTTTTAAAGCAATACCAAAGCAATTCCAAATGGCATGCTAAGTTGTGGGATTTTTCCCTCTCCTGTGTCATTGTTGGAAGAAGAGTTTAGGCTATTTTTCTCATTTGAATATTTCAGCGTAATGATAATTACACGAAGTAACCACCTGAGCCTGCTAAGCTCAATCTTTGGGAGCCACATTTAGACCACGCTACCAACACGGGGCTCTCAAGCCCGAACACTTGAGAAAAAACTGCCGAAGGTAGAAATTGGTGAATGTGTAAGTTTTGGGTAAGATGCAGTGCAGGCATTGCAATAGCAGGAAAAGGCAGTTACAGCAGGATGCAAAATGAGCGGCTCCCCAAGCCATAGAATGTCCAAGTAGCAAAACGACTAAGGTAGCTTATCCATTACAGTCATGGAAATGGGCGCTTGAGCTGCAGATGACATCTATTGATGGCTTTTCCGGAACCCCAGGAAGGTGGAGATGAGCAAATGCACATGCACATGCACACACACACACGCACGCACGCACGCACGCACGCCCCACACCAGGACCCTCGGTGGAACCAGGGAAAATGTTTCTTCACGATAAGACCATTAGCTAATCAAGCAACAAGTCTAGGAGGAACACACTTCACTCGGTGTTCAGCAATCTTCAGAAAGTAGTCAGAATATCATCTGTGCAAATGCTAAAAGGGGGGGAGCCGAGGGGAGGGAGAGGAGAGGAGAGGGGAAGAGAAGAGGGGAGGGGAGGGGGATGGGAGAGGATAGAAGGGAAGGGGAGGGGAGAGAGGGATGAGAGGGGAAGGGAGGGAAAGGGAAGGGAGGGAAAGGGAAGGGAGGGGGGGTGGGGGCAGAGAATGAAGCAGAAAAGCTGATATATGTTTCAAAAGCACTCCCTGGGAAATTCTTGCCAGGGTGTAAATTAAAACATCAGCACCATAATCATCAGGAATTCAGAAGTAGTCACAGAGACACTGAAGAGCTCAAAATGGAAACCCAAGAGCCCAGGAGCCCATGATGGAGAAAGCAGAGAAAACCCCACCTGGGAAATGCACAGGGCAGAGGAGGTGCAGGCGAGGTCTCGGGGGCCATCTCCTCACGTCCTGGTGCATGTAAAACTGAACGGCAGCAGAGCTGGAGACTGACCTACCCCTTCTGGTTATTATTTGGAAGATATATAGTAGGTAGCCGCGGCCTTCTCTCCTGCCGCCTCCCCTCCGGCACTGTAGGTCACTAGAGCTCCCCGCTCCCCCTCACGGCATGGGGGCGCCCCCATTACCTGACCTCTCCCACCCCCTCCACCCTTCCCGCCCCTCGTAATTGTTACTATATAGCACTAATACAGTTTTATTAGCATCCACGTTTGAGAGAGAACATGGAGTGTGTGGCTTTCTGCTTAAGGATAGAGAGACAGAAATGCTGCTTTGACTGGATTAGCACCTGTTGCATACACGTAATGAAATCACATTGTAGCAAATAAATGTGTATTATTATTGCATGTTAATAACAAACTTTAGAAGAGGTTTTAAGAGATGGAAAGGTCAACTACTCTGAATGGATCATCACACTCACTATGTTTATGTCAAATCATCACAATGTACCCCATAAATTTGTACAAATAAAATTTCAAATTCTGCCACTTCAAAAAGGTGTACAGTAAATATAACTACATCTATCTCCCCAAAAATCCATCTCTTACTTGTTTTAAACATATAAACAGTATCTGATTGATTGGGCTGTATTAGCCTGCATAGTGAACTCTGAATAAGAAAAAATAAACAAAAATAAAGCATTGAAGCAATTACGGATGAAATATGAGATAGAGAAAAGCCAAAAGAGTCTCATAATGTGTCATTAATGCATTTGTAGAAGTAAACTGAGAATTTGAAGTGGGAAAACTATTCAAGCAGAAATAGGATAATTCCGGAGTATTTTCTGGAGATAAAATGAGACAAATTCAGCACTAAAAAGGACATTCCAACTCTGAAGAAAAGTCTATACAGGACAAAGAATCTCCATAAATATATTAATAAACTTGTGGGACTTTGTATTAGTTACTCTTCTCTCATTGCTGGAATGAATATCCAAAACTCAAAATTGGGGAAGCAAAGGTTTATTTAGCTCACAGTTAATGGAGACACTACCTCCACTCTACAGGGCCTGCCATGTCCAGGATGACCCTCTCCCTACCTCCAAGAGAGGCCACCAGGCCTGGGGTGGGGGGAGGGGGAGGGAGGCGCATGCTGTCAGTTTCACTGTTTGCACCTCTCTGGCCCCGCCCCAAGCCCCGCCCTCATCTTCTGGCCCCGCCCCAAGCCCCACCCTCATCTTCTGGCCCCGCCCCTTGAGCCACGTGCTGTTCTTAAGTAGCTACTACCTCATGAATTTACATGAGGCTTTGGGGGGACAACTAGGTACAACCCATAACAGACTCCAAACATAAAAATGAATGTTCAGGGGGAGGTGAACATAACAATCAAACTGGTAATAAAAGAGAAAAAGCACAAGGAGGTACTCAATCAACATCATAATAAGAGAAACATACATCAAAACAACAATGAAATACCATTGATTTATAAATGTTAAACACGAATATATCTTTTAACCAGGTATTCTATTTCTAAAACTTCTAGGACATGTAGTGCCACATGTGAAGCTGGATATATTTACTGCTACATGTTACAGCCAGCTTTTTCTTTTTAGTAGCAAGACAGGAACTAACCTAAATGCTCATCATGAGAAAGTAATTAAATCAGCTATAATTAGCTAATCGGCAGGAATTCCATAAGGCCAGGAAACAAAATTCTCCCGTTGCTTGTCTGTAGGCAGGTTCGCATCTACTTGATCATTTAAGTAGAAAAAATAAGGCAGCTGGCATCGTTTTATTGTTTGCATTTTATACCATCTAGATTCTTGGCCCTGGAGGTTGAGACAAGTAAAAAAATCACACAAAACGGTTATTAGACGGTAACAGAAAGCCAAAAACTGCGACTGCCCCCCGCACAAAGGGGTCAAGTGGCCAGAAGGGGCTGAGAAGCAGATAAAGGCGCTGTCTTTTGAATTCTGCCCCAAGAACGTGTGTGGTAGATCACTGATCCAATGTGTTTGAGCAGGACGAATTATCACTAGTTTATAAGAATTAAGGTCTAAAGAGAGTGCTCCAAGGAGGAGCAAGGCGTGGTCACACGCCACTAAGAATCACAACTCAGATACCTGATTGCAGCTCCAACACCCACCTGGGCCTCAGTGCCCCCTGGAGAAGTTCAGGACATGATCTTGTGGGACAGAAACCCCCAGGTAGGAGTCCCCGTCAAAGGGTCCTGTGCCCTGGGTGAAGCCCTTCTAGGTTGCCATGTGCATGTCCCTTCCCAAGAGTCATCGCTGACTTGACCCGGGACTTACTTTCTCTTACTCATGGGTGATATCACCCTAAGAGGTGGAGGAGGCAATAGACATTTTCTTCTACTCCATTTGGAAAAGCCCCAGCAAGCGTTACTATAGCCCAGCCCTGTTACCAGTGAAACTGCCTTAATCTCTCCCCCACGGCACTCCCTAATCTCTTACACAGGCTCCAATGACTGGTTGGTGCAGACAGCTACCAAAGGAAGCTTCTTTGTATGTTTCTGTCACCTTGGTAGTCACAGATCTCAGATGACACAGCCAGGTGTGAGTCCCAGAGTGCCCCAGTTCTCTAGTTACCTTCCTCTGTGTGGAATACCGGCTTGGGGCACTGCTGGAGAAGACTGGACCCTGTCACCCTCAGGGGTTGGTGGGTACTGTCAGTCGCTCCTCAGAGCACCTGCTGCCCCACAAGTGGCCCAGCCTGCCTAGGAACCACATCAGGACCCCTGCCCTTCCCTTTGTTTCTGAAACACAAGTGTCAGGAACACACAACCCTACATGATCTCGCTGTGAGTAGAGCCTCCGAGTTGGGGCTCTCAAGCAGCCGGCAGACCAGGAATTGTGGTGCCGTTCATAGTGCAGACCCAGAGTCAGGTACTTATGACTCATTAACTTTAATCCCATGGACTAGATGTGGCGATGAGAAAGGAGAGAACAAGACCTAATAGCAGGGCTAGTTGACAACAGCCTCGTGTCTAGGAGAAACATTGATACTGCAGGACAGGAGTCTCTGAGCTGCTCTGCAAACAAGTCCTGTTTATGACTGTGTGATTAAGAGGAGTGTGTCTTGAAGAAAAATCACTCGCAGCTAACTCTGGCGTGGGACAGCTGCCGGTCAGGTGCGGCTGTGTCTAAGCCCCACTTGAACAAGGTGTGATGCGCCAAATTGAATTAACATCAACAGACCAGCGCCAGGCAGGCGGCAGTGTAATGTATGTGACCCAAGATGGTGAGTGACAAGAGTCGTAATGTATAAGTCGGGACAACCTAAATGCCACCGCGTGCCCTCTCTGGTGGCTAACTCAGTGCTCACCACGCTAGGTCCTGGTGAAGATCTGGTGGGAACAGCCCCTTTACATTAGCAAGGCAAATGTCTAATGACCCTATCGCTGAGCAGTTCTGCTGTCGGCTGCTGCTTACCCAAGCAACAGATAAAAAGTGACCCCGAGAAAGTCTTGTACACGAATTCTCAAATGCAAACACACATACACACATGCATACACACACATGCATGTACATATACCTGGTCACATACAAACACACACGCACACACACAATACTTATGTATACTGATGCCTTAGTATTGAGTTCATAACTGTTTCTTAGGAAAACAAAAATGGCCCTAAATATAAATAAGCAAGTGGCTATATCCAGCTTGTTACTCTGCTCCATAATAAGAACGAACTGATACACAAGAACAGCCAATTCTGAAAAATTCAGTTGAGTGAAGGATGCTAAGTTTTTATACATATTTACTTACTGGTTACTTGATCCACACAGCACACCTTCTGTCACTCTCCCAGGTTCCGCTACCCTGTGTGGTGACGTGGTGACAAAGGGGGACCTCCGCACGTGTTCTGGTTCATACCACAGACAGAGTGTGGGTCTCACATTCTGGAGCTCCTGGGCAACTTCCCATCCTCTCCTCTGGAGAAGAGAGAGGAGTCTCATCCTCCTAACACGAACAGACCCTGAGCTGGGTGCAAAGGAGAACCCCATGCCTGTTGAAAGCAAGCTGACAGTAGCGGGGAGGGGACCTGCGCACGTCTCCCTCGGAAGCGCCCGTTCTCTCTCACCTCACAGGCATGATTGTCATCAAGCATCTTCAGCCCAGCCTCCAAGACTTGGTGCTCAAAAGCTACAGCCGTGCAAAAACCTGGAAAGTCCTCCAGGAGCCAGGTTTCCTGCTGGAAGTCGCATGGAAACACTCCATAACGAATAGAAATTTGAAGCATCCCAGCTATGTGCAGTGACAGAAGACACGTTGCTTTTCTAGGGCTGAGATTAGCTTCCCATAATATGTATAAAAACTTAGCATCCTTCACTCAGCTGAATTTTTCAGAATTGGCTGTTCTTGTGTATCAGTTCGTTCTTATTATGGAGCAGAGTAACAAGCTGGATATAGCCACTTGCTTATTTATATTTAGGGCCATTTTTGTTTTCCTAAGAAACAGTTATGAACCCAATACTAAGGCATCAGTATACATAAGTATTTGTGTGTGTGTGTTTGTATCCACACAGCACACCTTCTGTCAAGGGCAGAAAGGAAATTCGAGTTGATGGAAATGTTCTGCATCTTAATTTGGTAGTGCTTTGTCCACTGATATGTTTGTTCCAACTTAAACACAGCCCTTCAGAGCAGAGTCCTTAGGTGCTAGGACTACTAGGCTGCTTCCAGCCTCATTGTCCGGTGCTGCTATTTTTTTTTTTTTTCATTTATGTATTTGGTACAGGGTCTCACTATGCAATTTGGACTCATAGTGATCCTCCTGTTTTCAGCCTTCCCAGCACTAGGATTACAGGCATGCGCCATCATGCCCAAAATCGGTCTCCCGCTCAGGGTGCCCCGGGAGTGGGGCCAGTGTGGCATGTGGACCTGGGAATCGAACCTTTGGTCCTTGTGCTAGCCAAAGCAAGCCAGTGCTGCTATTTTTTGTTTGTTTGTTTGTTTGTTTGTGCTAGTTTTGATTTTTTGTTGTTTTCTATTTTTGTGGCCAGCTCAGCCCACCCTGGGTGCAGGGGCTGGTGTGGCATGTGATACTGGGGATCGAACTCTGGTCCCCACCCATTTGCCTAAGCTTGCCTACGAAGGCACTTTAGACCACTGAGCTATCTCGCCAGCCCCGTGCTGCTATTTATATACCACCTTTTCTCTGCATTTTTTAGTTCACACATGTATGATAATGACGTTCAGCTTTATGGTGTAGAAGTCAGATGTTGATAATTAATGTGTAAATAAGTGGATGCCAACAATTGGAGGCTTTTTTGTAGTGCTGAGGATTACAGCTGTGGTGTCACGCATGTGACGCGAACACTTTCCTACTGAGTGCCCGCCCAGCCCTTGTCTACCACTCCTTAAACTCTCTCGCCTCGTGCCTACTGCTCCTTGTAGGAGCTGTGCCAGCGCTTTAGGACGCGCGTGCATTCCAGTGCGCAGATGGCTCCATGGTCTCATGGTGTCGGCAGCCCAGGAAGATGTCGGCCACATCGGGAGACCCCGCAGCCCGAGGTTCGTCAGCTCCTCGTTTTCGTTCGTCTGTCAGTGATTCGCGAATGATACTTCTGCTGTTTCCTTACTTAAAATTTACCTTTTGCTAAAAATCAATATGAAAAGGGCAGCCTCTCTAATTTTTTAAAGAGAATAAAAAATAGTAAGAAAAAATTGGAAATGATACCGTTTCACTAAGTAAAGTGATACAAATTCAACAATGGTTGTCATATTACATGTTGTTGTCTTCAAATTAGTTGTTCAGATTATCAGATGAAAGCATGCAAAACTGGCCCCCAAAACTATAACAAATTTAAAAGTAGAGAAAAAACCAAACGTTAATTGAAAGCTCTAAATTTGCAACATTTCTGCACACTGTGTTTGTCTGTTTTAGTCTTTTCAGGAGTCACTATTGATAAAACTTGAAAATTAAATTATATTTTCTAATATTTAGAGTGGCATGACTGAGTAAAATATCTTTTAAATAAATATTTTCTTTACATTATAAAAATATTATGTTATTATTTGGAGATGCTTAGAAGACATATAAAAAAGGAAGAAGACACCCATCCACGCAGCATATGCAATGCATAAACTCTTTTTTGCGTGCGTGGTACTGGGGATTGAACTCAGGACCTTGCGCTTGCCAGGCGGGCACTTATTCTACTGAGCTATCTCCCTGACCCTTATGCATAAACTCTTCAAAAGGGTTTTTTCTGAAAGAATCTGAAATTTTCTAATGGCTTTCCCTCATGAACTCCGGAAAAGTGTTCACTCCTGGTGTTAGCAATCAACACTAATCAGGACTGTGGAGTTGGAGCTGTGCCTGCTCATGCTCCACGTGGAGATGACACAAGTTCCCGTGGCAACCAACCTAGATAATCAGTTTAACTTGTTAGCCTGGAAGCCCCGTTTACGCCCCGCTCCTGGCCAGCCACGCTGATCCGCACGACCACAGGCTTTCTCCCCGGGACCCTCCAGCTTTCACCCGTGTGTCACCATGTGTCCACATGATGCCTCCTCTGAGGATATCCCTACAGAAACAGGAGGTCGCCGGGTAGAAGCCTCGTACACGTGGGCTTGCAGCAAGGAGTGTAACACCGGCCCAGAAACACTTGCATGAGGCAGAAGCTCATCGGTAGACTCAAAAGTCAACGGGAAAACGATTCCGCAGCCAGCATGCCTGTGCCCTGGAACTGAACACTGAACTGCGTGGATGGCCACTGGTGGGCGGGAGGCCTCTCCCTGGCCGAGAGGGTGTTTACAGCAAGCAGGCAGAGGGGCCTGGAGCGGCTGGCGTGGTGAAGGCGAGCAGCTGCAGACAGCGATGTGAACTTGTGTTTAACTCGACACAGACCAGATGGGTAGCTGTAGAAGCAGGTGCAGCGGGCCGGCGCGGTGCCTGCTCCGTCCGGTGGGAGGGCTCGAAGCAGGGCGCTCAGCACCAGCAAGCCGCTCTAGGCCCGGATGCTGGCATCCAGAACGTTCTCTAGGGGAAGGAGCCAGGGAAGCTCAGGAGAAAGGCTGGTCCCAGGAGCTGACGTGGGGAATGTACATGCTTCCGAAGCATTTTGTGCTCCCAGGAATTAAGGGAGTACTCCAACAAAAACAAAAATAAAGAAAGAAAATGATGGGGGCTAGCTCGGGGACATGGAAATCCACTGAAACAAGCTGAAGCTGTCTGAGAAACAAAATAAAGCAACGTTGGATGATAATATGAAATAAATAACCATAAATCCATACTGATAAAAATAAGGACTGAATAAATAAAGAATGGAAAAGAAAAGGCAAATGGCCAAATAGTTTGTGGTGATCTCTGGCCTCAATGATAAGACAAACTCTGCCACCCTCGTGTCCTGATTACTCATGGAATCTTCCATCCAACGAGAACCTAGTGGAGGGTGGGGAAGCAGCCTTACTGTGTCTAGGGACAGCAGCAGCAGCACGGCACGGGGTCGCCCGTGGTGTGATGCACCGAGCACAGGGGCCAGGGGCGGCAGCAGCAGCACGGCACGGGGCCACCCGTGGTGTGATGCACC
>NW_004524611.1:5036194-5047320 GCF_000260255.1 Octodon degus
TTTTTGGCAGAACGGGGGATTGAACTCAGGCCCTTGCACTTGCCAGGGAAGAGCTTATTCTACTGAGCCATCTCCCTGGTCCCTTATTTTTTCTTTTATCTTCAGGACAAATGTGTTGTTCCAATTTCAGCTATAAAGGACCTGGGTTAAAAGTCCGCTATTTTTCCAACACCACGGAGCAAATTCCAGCTGTTATATGTATTTGAATATTTATTCTATTTTATTTGCAATACTTTCCTATGTTTGGCTATTCTTACCAATAAAGCAATCACTGCTGGTATCAGTGATTGCTTAAATATGTAGTACCAGCCAGGGAGATAGTTCAGTGGCATAAGCGCCTGCGCCTTCCTGGCAGATGCAAAGTCCCAAGTTCGATCCCCAGTACAAATAATAATAATAATAATAATAATAATAATAATAATAATAACAATAATAAATTAAATATAGTTCAACAGAGAAACTAGGAGAATAAGTGATCTCAGGTCTGCACTGGTCACAGATCCGGCCATCTGTGAGGTCCACGCAACTCGCAGAGCCCTGGTGCCATGGTCTCAGCCACTCTGCAGCAGGCCTGCCCATCCTCAGAGCAGGTCCATTTTCCACATCCCACCTGAATGTCTATTGAATGCGACACTCACTGCGTAAAAAGTGCCAGCCCAAGCATGAGAAAGAATGGCTCGGTATTCATTTTTCTGTTAAATATCCAATACCCAGAGTATAGTTCTATATGCATATTAACATTTCAGTTACAGAGCAAACAAGCGAATAAAGTCTACCAGGTTCCCCCGTGATTTGGGGGTCAGGGTTATCTTCTGCACACTCTAGAATCCTCTGCGACAGCTGTGGGCCATGAGCTTGTTTTCCTGTTTCTTCTCTTGGATTTTATTTTTTGTATAAACATTACCAAGGAATGCAAATCTTCCTGAAATTCCCAGATTCCCAGTATCCAATCTAATCTGTAAGCCTTTAACATTTTCCTATGCTGAGAGAGCTAAAGTGGGTGATGAAAGTTTTTTCTCTCTTGGCCACCCTGTGGCGCTCACTAGTGAAAGCATCCAAGCACGCATGCAGATGTGGATTTTACTGCTCAGAGTACATGCATCGATAGCCAGACAAAAGCATATCTTTGTGCGCGTCCTCCTGTCCCATGCCCAGCAGAAAGAGCAGCCTGACCCCCTCACTGCCCTGTCCTTCCAGTGGAGCTAGAGGTGTGAGTGTGCGTTGCTGTTGCCCACACAGGCTCACCCGGCTTACCACTGTACATCTTTTTCTCTGATTGCTTCTGTGGTCTGTTGCAAAGTCATGGGAGACCCCAGGCTCAGGTCTCCATGGCGGCCTTGTCCCCTCCTACCAATGCATCTTCAGTCCCAAAGCTTCAAACCTGCTTCCTCTGGTGACCTCCCCTGACTGGATGTGCCAGTCACATGACTGTGATGATGTCATCCAACAGACTCCTCCCACTCTGGGAACTGCAGGCCGGACACAGGGCGGGGACCGCCCAGAGCAGACATTAATGGGGAAACACGACAGCTTTCTTACCACAAGGAGAAAGGCACCGTCACCTAGTTCTTGGTGTGCAAGTGTGAAAAGGCACTGGGGAAGCCACAGAGCAGACTGGGAAAACTGGGACAGCTCAGGTGGCTCCAGGGAGTCACCAAGGGGAACCTAGTGCTTGGAAATAGCCACACCATGAATACAGCCACAAGGGAGAGACAGCCAATGACCCCTGCCTTTATACCAGTTTATAGGCTCAGGTTCTTCAGATACCTTCATCGTGTGTGTGTGTGTGTGTGTGTGTGTGTGTGTGTGTGTTGCCAAGAATGGAACTCACAACCTTGCACTTGTCAGGAGGGCGTTGTACCACTGAGCTACATCCTTGGCTCCACATACCTTCATCTTTGCAGCCTCCTCAGACTGGATTTCACTATCTGGAAAGATCTGTCCGAGGAACTCACCTCCACAGGAGCCCCAGGGCTCCCCCCACTGGCTCGGGCCACCCTGTGTCGCCTCTGTGCACCCTGGCACATGGAGCGCCTTATTGCTTAGAACTTCGATGCTTGTTGCATCCCTCAGATATCATTGAATATTTGCCCACCTCACTGCGCCTTCTTTTTTTGAAATTTAGGTCTTCTATTCTCATCCTTTCCTTTTTCACTATTTTTTTTTTCTTTAACAGCAAGTTTATCAGCAGCACCTTCTCTTATTCCCCTTCACCAGAATGTCTTTATTTTGTCCTGAACCCTTCGGGGTATTTTTGTTAAGTACAGAATTCATGGTTTTGACTCTTTCCACAATTGAAAAAGTACAGTGCTACTTCTTCATTTGATTAATGTATGGCTCCTTTCAGCAACTTTCAAAGCTTTTTCCTCTATTTTGTCTTCAGAAGCTTAATTATGATGTGCTTTGGTTTGTGTTTATTTGACTTTATTCTGTATGGGATTCAGTCAGAGTCTTGAGTCTATAGGTTTATGTTGTTTGTCATATTTATTTATTCCATTCTTTTAGAATCCCCTCCCCTCCCTATTTCTAGGTCTCTAATGACACAAATATTAGATTTGTGTGACAGAGTTTCATCAACAGTTGCCTCACTATTTACAGCTGTGCTTAGTGGAGAGGAGCGAGGACAGATGAACCTATGCCAGCAGCTCCCAGCCTCCTGGTCACTGTTTTCGTAAACTGGGTCACCCTGCAGTGGTCGTTCACATGGTACCTACCACAGCTCCTGAGCAATCTTAGTAATTGCCACACAGACCCTGGCACACAAAAGCTAAAGTAATTCTTATTTGACTCTTTTCAAAAATGTTTGCTGACATCTGAACTAGATTTTTATCTAGTTTCATCTGAACTGACATTTAAAACTCAGCCACAGTTTTACGACCTACAACATAGCTGGGTCTGGTGCCACGTGCCTGCAATCCCAGCGCTCTGGGAGACTAAGGCAGGGTGGAAAGTTTGAGCTCAGCCTGGGAAGGTTAGCAACTTAGTAAGGCCCAGTCTCAGAAAAATCATAAAGGGGCTAGGAATGCAGCTCAGGCAAAGGCTCTGGGTGAATCCCTAGAACCAACAGTGATACCACAAAGAGAAGAGAGAGAGAGAGAGAGAGAGAGAGAGAGAGACAGAGACAGAGACAGAGACAGAGACACAGAGAAAGACAGAGAGACAGAGAGAGGGGGGAGAAACAAAGAATTGCCACAGACTTTCTCAGCCACTAGGCAAGCTGAGAAATGATATACAAATATTTTCAGTGTCAAATGAACAACAAACAGAAAGTCAACTTATAATTTTGGTGAAAACCTTTATAAGTAAATACACTTAGTCAGAATGTGCAAGACCTTACATTCTATAAGACCCAGAATTTCCAACCCTAGGTATTTACTTAAAATAAATGAAAGCACACGGTCATGTAAAATTTGCACACAACAGTTTCATGGATAACATCTCCAAGTATGGAACAACCCAAGCATTCAACACTAGTGGTTGAATTAAACCCCTGGTCACAAAGCAGACTATTTCTCAGCTATAAAAAAAAAAAAAAAAAAAAAAAGAAAAAAAAAGGCTAGGACTATCATGGTCTGGACTTGTGTCTCCCTGCCCCAAGAACTCATGTTGAAATCTTAACACCCAAGGGAATGTTATTAGGCCTGGGCAATGGCAGGTCATGAGCGTGGAGGCTCATGCATGGGCCTGATGTCTTATAAAAGGGGCCACATGGTGCCACCCTGTCCCTTCCACCAAGTGAGGACAGAGCCAGAGGATGTCATCCATTTATGAGCCAGGAAGCAAGTGCCAGCCAGACACTGAATCCGCCAGAGCCTTCATCTTGGCGCTCCCAGCTCCAACAGGGCAGGAGGGCACTGCGGTCAGTCACCTGGTATGAGGTGCTCTGTTATCACTGCGTGGGCAAACTCGAAGAAGGACATCCGCAGCGTGGATAAATCCCACACTGTGCCATGCCGAGAAAGAAACCACACACTTACATCTGCACGCCGTGTGACTCCATTCCTGTAGAAACTGGAGGGGGAAGAATCTACTGTGAAGCAAGGAAAGCAGCAGTTGCCTGGGGCTGGGACTTCAGGGCACTAGGCATGTGTTCTCTGCTAGAGGACAAATGCCTCAGACAATCAGCTGATGAAGAGAAAAGATGCACGGAGCTCCTGGTCTCAGAGGTTTCGGTCCATGGGGTGTTGGGGCCACTGCGCTGGGTGCCGTGATGGGCAGTGTCATGGAGAGCACGCAGAGGGGAGCACCCTGGCCAGCTCCTGGCCAGGAATGAAAGGGAGCCAAGACATGCGCAGTCTGCAGCCCCTTGAAGGGTGCGCCCCAATGACCGAAACCTCCACGGGACCCAACTGCTAAAACGCTGCTGCCGCTCCCACGAGGCACCAGGCTGGAGACCAAGGTTTTAAAAATGTGCGCATGTCTGGGGGCCTTTCAGAACTACATCAAGAGAAGAGATTGATTTGGGGAACTGGGAGGTCTCGGAGGGCCTTCTAAGTTTTGTTTGGGATGTCAGTCACACGTGTGTGAATTTCTTAAAACTCATCCAAATGTATAATTAAAGCAGGTACTTCTTACTATGCACGTATTATACATATTGTACCTTGGTGAAGTCATTTTCTGTCATCGTTTTTGTTTTTTAAGTAAAGAACAAAGGCTATAGACATATCCGAATGGAAATTGGCATTAATAAGGATGGGCAATGATTCCAAGTTGCATGTCGTGGGTGCCAATTGTCATTTCCATCTTGTGTGTGTGACCGGGTACAGAGGGAGTGGGCCCCCAGCCTGGAGGCTTCCTGGGCACTGCAGAACCTGGTGACAACTCACAGACCCTAAAGGAGCAGCAGGGCAGGTGCTCAAGACAGGCAAAGACGAGGGCCACTGCGGCAACATGGGGTGTCTGTGTACACAAGAGAGCAAGGCACAGACCTCCCCTGGACTTTATCCACCGTAGACAGCACTCCAGGGCTCCCACTGGTCCACACTGGTACCCTAAGGGGTTGCCTGGTGTCTGTCCTGACTGGGCAAGTCCCGGGGTGGGAGCTTTTTCTTCCATGTCCTGGAGCACAGGAACATCTGTTTCAGTGCAGAGTGGTCAAAAGACTAAATTTAATGTAGATGGACAGGGAAATGGATACACTAAACGAGGACAACTGTTCCAAGAGGGGACCCTAGGGGCTGGCTGATAACAACTGTACAGGTCTCCCTACCCCTCCTACTGGCCTGTTGGCTCCTCCCTCCTGCATCCCACAGAAGCACCTGGTGTCTTGGCTCCTTGGAGAGGGCTTTGCTGGCTTACCAGAGCTTGGTAACCCCTTTGCAGGACACCACCCCACTTCTGCATGGGGCCTGTGTACCACACACCCCAGAAGCCACCAGCCACATATAGTCAAAGGAGCTCCAGCTCCACGGGTGGCTGCACCATGGGCACAGTGCCCAGCTGTGTGCCCTGTAGCTGCCACTGTTTGCCACACTGGCTGCAGGTGCCACACTGGTGCTCAGTGAAGGAAAATGCTGCCTGGAGTTGAATCAGCAGGGGACAGGAAGGAGAGCGAGGTCACCCAGCGCCCCGCAGGACTTTCATTGAGTCCCATCTCAGGATGACAGCTTGTGTGCTGGCCCAGCACGTGGGGCTGGTGGGAGATGCCAATGGACTCTACAAAGGAAAGAATGAATGGTGGTCTGCACCATCCTATAGCCGAGCTAGTGTGTCTGGCCATGATCCAAGGCACTCCCATGGCAGGAGCTGCCAAAGCCACCAGCCACCCTCCACAGAAAAGCCACTCTCCTGCCAGGCCACCATCTTCCATATAAAGCCAATCAACATGGGCGAGCACATTTTTGTGGTACATCAACACGAAGAACCAGCCTGCTCTTTCTTGTGGGATTGCAGCTGAGAACAAGAGAGCCTCCTCAGCCCGACACTCTGGAATCATGGCGCATTTCTGGAGGAAGAAAACCTTGAGTAGCTCACAGCAAACACCAGCAGCTAGAACAGCAGGCTATACAAATCAAGGGAAAGGAACAGGAAGTGGGCATTTTCCATGAGGAGCAATTTACAAAACGCCCATTAGATGCCTGCCTGTTCTAATGGCAGTTCTTCCGCAGGCTGTGAGACATTACATTACCAAATCTTTTTGTTTAAGCACGTTTTTCTCTGAGAACGTCGTAGAGTTAGTTTGCAAAGAGTCACAGAACAGCTTTTATGTACTGAAGGGTTTTACTGTTCCTCGGAGTCTGCTGTAGCCAGAGAAAGAACCCTTCACACACACTGCATGGTCTGGCTCAGGCTTCTCAGTGGTTTAGAGCTCAGTTTAAATGCGAATTTTGATGTGACCATAAACATCACATAGCTGGCTCATGGAAGTTGCGGTCCTCTGCGGGTTCTGGAGAGCAGAGCAAGGGCTACCAGCCTTGGCCCAGCAGGGCCTGTGTGTCCCCATCTCCACCACCCACGGACCCACAGCTTCTGCCAACCAGGCCCTGCCAGGCCTCGCTGCAGCTCTGGGCCAGCCTCCTGGTTCTGTCCATGTTTCTCCTGCTGCAGCCAGTGGGATGGTGTGAGAACACAGCGCTGCCCAGTGATTCCCCAGTGTGAAAACTGCTCCTCAGATGGGGTTCAGCATCCCTCAGACCCTGCTGGCCCTGGGTGCCAGCTGCTTGCCTCCTCCTGGGGCCACCAAAGCCCCTGGCATCAGCCCTGTCTGTGCATCTGCCATCCAGTCTTCACCCAGTTCAGGCTCAGGGCAGGACCAACTTCCCCTTTCCTGAGCATCCTGGGGGGATGAGGGTGGAGCTGTAATGAAATGGCTCCTGCTTCCTGCTTCTCACGCACCCCAGCTCAGAATGCTGCCTCCCCAGAGCTCAGGACGCTCAGGATGGTACCTAGAACAGGGGGGCTAGGGCCACTCCTCTGTCCCTGCCAAACTCCCAATGCTTCTCCAGACTAGTCCATCCTGAAAGAAGGTAACACCACGGGATCAGAAGCATGCAATGGAAATGACAGAGTAGCTGTCACCCTGGCTACTGAGTGTCCACAGAGAAGCAGCCTGCCCATCCACACACCACCCCTGTACACTCACAGGAGAAAGAAATATGTCTTGTGCCATGTAAGTGACTAAAACTTAGGGCTAATTTGTTTCTAACCTTACCTGGGATCCCTTTCCTAACCTGCTCAAACTCGGAGAAGCCCTTCACAGGAGAATGTGCTTTATCCACTGCATGTTCTAAAAATCAAATGAAATGTTTACTTGTGTGATTGTACTTTCCTACACAGATATTCCTTTTGGAAGGTATAAGTTCCATGAAGATTCTTAACCTAGTGACTAGCACAAAATAAGCATTCACTTAATACTTGTTGGATGGATGGATGGATGGATGGATGGATGGATGGATGGATGGATGGGTGGGTGGGTGGATGGGTGGATGGATGAATGGACAGGTAGGTGGGATGGATGGATGGATGGATGGATGGATGGATGGATGGATGGATGGGTGGGTGGGTGGATGGATAGATGGATGGGTGGACAGGTAGGTGGGATGGATGGATGGATGGATGGATGGATGGATGGATGGATGGGTGGGTGGATGAGTGGGTGGATGGATGGATAGACGGATGGATGGAAGGAAGGAAGGATGGATGGATGGATGGATGGATGGATGGATGGCAAGGCTTTATGTTTGCATCTCCCCATTTACTTTGTTTATGACCCAGCATGGAAGATGCCTAAATAAGTGCACAAGGTGACTTCTGTAGCTCACCAAGTTGCCCCAGTAACACAATGGCATTGCTAAGACTTCAGCCAGGACCTACTTCATGGTTCTGTGGTCACACCTCCACAATCTACCCAGACACACCCAAGAGTGAGCTCCACAATCCCAAGGCCAGTCAAGCTCACCACTGAGATGGAGACATTCCAAAGAGCATACTGATTCAAATAAAAATGGGGGGCAACACAGAAGCCCAGCAACTCTTCTTTCTATACAGTGGGCAAACAGCTGTGTTCCTTCTGCACAGGCATAAATAAAACACACCTGAGCTACAGCAGCAACGCAAGTCTACACTGCTGGGTTGGAAACTCAGCCTCAGAGCCACATCTGCGATGTGATGTCACTTACAGAAAACTCAGAGACACCAAAAGCCAGTTCTCCTCACAGATACGTGAGAGGAAAAGGCACAGCCAGGGAAAGGCCAATGTGGGGAAGAGAGTGGAGGATCTTGGGAGATCTGCTAAGGCTCTGCTTTGAGGTCAAACACTGGTCCACTGGAGTGCACTGTACTGCTACTATTTCTTAACTGGCAGCATCAGTATACGTATACTGAAGGTATATTCCCTCATGGCTAGTTCACTGAATATAAGACAGAAGACAGAAGGAACTCAGTCAGGGTCATGCCCTCGGGGGTGACAGCCAAGAATCTTGGCCTGGCTCCAGGGCTCCCAGTGACCTGCATCTCCTCGTCATCCTCAGCTCTGGGGCTGCCTGGCCTACAGCACAATCCTCTCCACCCTCAGAACCTTTGCATCAGTCCTCAAACGCATCTCCTCCTCCTGTGGACTGGACCGCATGACCACCCAAGGCCAACCGCAAACAACACTAACACCGGGATATCCCATGAGCCTTCCTTACTGCAGACTGAAAGAGTGACAGACAAGGGAGAGAGGAAAATGCAAGGGAGAAGGTTGTGGGGTGAGGGTGGAAGAGAGATGAAGTCGACAAGATGACTTGGGCATAAGACTTAGCAACGAGTGGCTTTTTAGCACTATGACTTAAGTGAATAGAAGTGCAACTGAGACATATAGCTACCAACAAATATGGGGAATGTAGCTTTTCAATCAAATAGCTTTTGTTACGTTAATTATACAAATACTGGGGGTACAGAGAGAACAGTCCTTTCAGGGAATGTGCCTCTGTCCAACACCCCCGTTGGCCACAGTGAGGTGTTCATGTGCTGTGCGTGGTATTTTGCTTCCACAGTTTTCTGTCTACCTTTGAAACTGCTAACGAGTAGAGCACCAGCAGGCAGCTCCTCCTCCCTGGTGCCTCTGGTGAGCCCACCAGCCCTGTGGTGCTCCTGGCCCTTGGGCAGCGCCCACCACCGGCATCAGGTAGACATCTGTTGGACCCCAGGTGCCAGAAGGGATGAGGTTACATCAACAGGGTCACAGTCACCCAGTTCCAAGGGCACCCTGTTGACTACCAGGTTTGTGTGTGTGTGTGTGTGTGTGTGTGTTTTGAAGGAAACAACTGCTTACCATTAGAACAATTGGTGTCCCCGTTGTTCCCTCCCTTTGAACAGATCCTTTCCCATTCATGGTATCAATTGTACTTTCCAGATTTTATTCACACTTTCAAGTTCTCCCTGGTGAGACAATGTGATGTTTGCACATGCGGGTCCGATTTATGTCGCTGACCAGCATGGTCTCTAGTCGCATCCATTTGCCTATAAAAGCCAAGACTGGGATGAGGAAAAGGACAAAAAGGAAAGGAAAACTTTATATTTATGTATATATACAGGACAGCTTGGACAAATGTACTGCTGATTTCTGCTGGTGTGTTCAAAGGAGCAGTTAATGCTTAAATTTTTTTCTTCTCCTTTTTAATTTCTCACAACTTTTTTAACCAGTTTTGAATGTTTATACCTGGTAGTTGAAACAATTAATCTGAGGATTATATTATGCAATACAACAACCATTGTCAAATTCTTATTTATTTTTAGTGAAATTCCGTATATTTTCTCAAGGGTTTTTTTTTTCACCATTTTTATCCTCTTTAAAATATAACAAAATAAAACAATTGATAAAATAAAGGATTGCCTTAATTTGGATTTTTAGTATTTTCAAAAAAGAAGGAAAACAATACATGTACAAAGGCAGGATTGGCACTGAGCCAAAGCCAGAGTGAGTGTGTGTGTGTGTGTGTGTGTGTGCGCGCGCGCACTTGCACATGTGTGTGTGTGTCTGTCTCTGTCTCTCTGTCTCTCTCTGTCTCTCTCTGTCTCTCTGTCTGTCTCTGTCTCTCTCTCTCTGTCTCTGTCTCTCTGTCTCTCTCTGTCTCTCTGTCTCTCTCCATCTCTCTGTGTCTCTCTGTCTCTCTCCGTCTCTCTCTGTCTCTCTCTGTCTCTCTGTCTGTCTCTGTCTCTCTGTCTCTCTCCATCTCTCTCTGTCTCTGTCTCTCTGTCTCTCTCTGTCTCTCTCCATCTCTCTGTGTCTCTCTGTCTCTCTCCGTCTCTCTCCGGCTGTCTCTGTCTCTCTCTGTCTCTCTGTCTGTCTCTGTCTCTCTCTATCTCTCTCTGTCTCTCTCTGTCTCTCTCTGTCTCTCTCTGTCTCTCTCTGTCTCTGTCTCTCTCTGTCTCTCTCTGTCTCTGTCTCTCTGGCTGTCTCTGTCTGTCTCTGTCTCTCTCCGTCTCTCTCCATCTCTGTCTCTCTGTCTCTCTCCATCTCTGTCTCTCTGTCTCTCTCTGTCTCTCTGTCTCTCTCCATCTCTCTGTGTCTCTCTGTCTCTCTCTGTCTCTCTCCGTCTCTGTCTCTCTGTCTCTCTCCGTCTCTCTCTGTCTCTCTCTGTCTCTCTGTCTCTCTGTCTCTCTGTCTCTCTCCGTCTCTCTGTGTCTCTCTGTCTCTCTCCATCTCTCTCCATCTCTCTCTGTCTCTCTCTGTCTCTCTCTGTCTCTCTGTCTCTGTCTCTCTGTCTCTCTGTCTCTCTCCGTCTCTCTCCGTCTCTCTGTCTCTCTCTGTCTCTCTGTCTCTCCGTCTCTCTCTGTCTCTGTCTCTCTGTCTCTCTCTGTCTCTCTGTCTCTCTCCATCTCTCTGTGTCTCTCTGTCTCTCTCTGTCTCTCTCCGTCTCTGTCTCTCTGTCTCTCTCCGTCTCTCTCTGTCTCTCTCTGTCTCTCTGTCTCTCTGTCTCTCTGTCTCTCTCCGTCTCTCTGTGTCTCTCTGTCTCTCTCCATCTCTCTCCATCTCTCTCTGTCTCTCTCTGTCTCTCTCTGTCTCTCTGTCTCTGTCTCTCTGTCTCTCTGTCTCTCTCCGTCTCTCTCCGTCTCTCTGTCTCTCTCTGTCTCTCTGTCTCTCCGTCTCTCTCTGTCTCTGTCTCTCTGTCTCTCTCTGTCTCTCTGTCTCTCTCCATCTCTCT
>NW_004524611.1:5047420-5051207 GCF_000260255.1 Octodon degus
CACCCGTGGTGTGATGCACCGAGCACAGGGGCCAGGGGCGGCAGCAGCAGCACGGCACGGGGCCACCTGTGGTGTGATGCACCGAGCACAGGGCTGTTCCCCAAGACAGCCACCTCTCTGCAGCCCATAATTGCAGTCTGCTCATGAGAGGACACTGGACAGGCTTCACACAGCACCGGGCCCGTCTCCCTCCCACTGGCAACATCAACCGCACCACAGGATTCTGAGAGACCTGAGGTCCGAAAGAACCTAGGGAGACATAAAAACTAAATGTCCTGTGGTCACTTAGATCAAAGAGTAACACTAGCTACGATTTCAAGAAGCATGACTAAAGCACAACTCTGCTTCACAGCAGCCTTTCGATATCGGTTCATTAATCACAACAAATGTACTATGCTAATTTAAGTTGTCAACACAGTAAATAGGGATATAGGAAATCTCTGAACTATCCTCACAACTTTTTTGTAAATCTAAAACTGTTCTAAAATTTTAAAACTCTCTTGAAAAGCAAAGTATTATTCAATCCATCTATTTTTTCTTTTCTTTTTTTTTTTTTTTTTTTTTTTTTGGCAGAACGGGGGATTGAACTCAGGCCCTTGCACTTGCCAGGGAAGAGCTTATTCTACTGAGCCATCTCCCTGGTCCCTTATTTTTTCTTTTATCTTCAGGACAAATGTGTTGTTCCAATTTCAGCTATAAAGGACCTGGGTTAAAAGTCCGCTATTTTTCCAACACCACGGAGCAAATTCCAGCTGTTATATGTATTTGAATATTTATTCTATTTTATTTGCAATACTTTCCTATGTTTGGCTATTCTTACCAATAAAGCAATCACTGCTGGTATCAGTGATTGCTTAAATATGTAGTACCAGCCAGGGAGATAGTTCAGTGGCATAAGCGCCTGCGCCTTCCTGGCAGATGCAAAGTCCCAAGTTCGATCCCCAGTACAAATAATAATAATAATAATAATAATAATAATAATAATAATAACAATAATAAATTAAATATAGTTCAACAGAGAAACTAGGAGAATAAGTGATCTCAGGTCTGCACTGGTCACAGATCCGGCCATCTGTGAGGTCCACGCAACTCGCAGAGCCCTGGTGCCATGGTCTCAGCCACTCTGCAGCAGGCCTGCCCATCCTCAGAGCAGGTCCATTTTCCACATCCCACCTGAATGTCTATTGAATGCGACACTCACTGCGTAAAAAGTGCCAGCCCAAGCATGAGAAAGAATGGCTCGGTATTCATTTTTCTGTTAAATATCCAATACCCAGAGTATAGTTCTATATGCATATTAACATTTCAGTTACAGAGCAAACAAGCGAATAAAGTCTACCAGGTTCCCCCGTGATTTGGGGGTCAGGGTTATCTTCTGCACACTCTAGAATCCTCTGCGACAGCTGTGGGCCATGAGCTTGTTTTCCTGTTTCTTCTCTTGGATTTTATTTTTTGTATAAACATTACCAAGGAATGCAAATCTTCCTGAAATTCCCAGATTCCCAGTATCCAATCTAATCTGTAAGCCTTTAACATTTTCCTATGCTGAGAGAGCTAAAGTGGGTGATGAAAGTTTTTTCTCTCTTGGCCACCCTGTGGCGCTCACTAGTGAAAGCATCCAAGCACGCATGCAGATGTGGATTTTACTGCTCAGAGTACATGCATCGATAGCCAGACAAAAGCATATCTTTGTGCGCGTCCTCCTGTCCCATGCCCAGCAGAAAGAGCAGCCTGACCCCCTCACTGCCCTGTCCTTCCAGTGGAGCTAGAGGTGTGAGTGTGCGTTGCTGTTGCCCACACAGGCTCACCCGGCTTACCACTGTACATCTTTTTCTCTGATTGCTTCTGTGGTCTGTTGCAAAGTCATGGGAGACCCCAGGCTCAGGTCTCCATGGCGGCCTTGTCCCCTCCTACCAATGCATCTTCAGTCCCAAAGCTTCAAACCTGCTTCCTCTGGTGACCTCCCCTGACTGGATGTGCCAGTCACATGACTGTGATGATGTCATCCAACAGACTCCTCCCACTCTGGGAACTGCAGGCCGGACACAGGGCGGGGACCGCCCAGAGCAGACATTAATGGGGAAACACGACAGCTTTCTTACCACAAGGAGAAAGGCACCGTCACCTAGTTCTTGGTGTGCAAGTGTGAAAAGGCACTGGGGAAGCCACAGAGCAGACTGGGAAAACTGGGACAGCTCAGGTGGCTCCAGGGAGTCACCAAGGGGAACCTAGTGCTTGGAAATAGCCACACCATGAATACAGCCACAAGGGAGAGACAGCCAATGACCCCTGCCTTTATACCAGTTTATAGGCTCAGGTTCTTCAGATACCTTCATCGTGTGTGTGTGTGTGTGTGTGTGTGTGTGTGTGTGTGTTGCCAAGAATGGAACTCACAACCTTGCACTTGTCAGGAGGGCGTTGTACCACTGAGCTACATCCTTGGCTCCACATACCTTCATCTTTGCAGCCTCCTCAGACTGGATTTCACTATCTGGAAAGATCTGTCCGAGGAACTCACCTCCACAGGAGCCCCAGGGCTCCCCCCACTGGCTCGGGCCACCCTGTGTCGCCTCTGTGCACCCTGGCACATGGAGCGCCTTATTGCTTAGAACTTCGATGCTTGTTGCATCCCTCAGATATCATTGAATATTTGCCCACCTCACTGCGCCTTCTTTTTTTGAAATTTAGGTCTTCTATTCTCATCCTTTCCTTTTTCACTATTTTTTTTTTCTTTAACAGCAAGTTTATCAGCAGCACCTTCTCTTATTCCCCTTCACCAGAATGTCTTTATTTTGTCCTGAACCCTTCGGGGTATTTTTGTTAAGTACAGAATTCATGGTTTTGACTCTTTCCACAATTGAAAAAGTACAGTGCTACTTCTTCATTTGATTAATGTATGGCTCCTTTCAGCAACTTTCAAAGCTTTTTCCTCTATTTTGTCTTCAGAAGCTTAATTATGATGTGCTTTGGTTTGTGTTTATTTGACTTTATTCTGTATGGGATTCAGTCAGAGTCTTGAGTCTATAGGTTTATGTTGTTTGTCATATTTATTTATTCCATTCTTTTAGAATCCCCTCCCCTCCCTATTTCTAGGTCTCTAATGACACAAATATTAGATTTGTGTGACAGAGTTTCATCAACAGTTGCCTCACTATTTACAGCTGTGCTTAGTGGAGAGGAGCGAGGACAGATGAACCTATGCCAGCAGCTCCCAGCCTCCTGGTCACTGTTTTCGTAAACTGGGTCACCCTGCAGTGGTCGTTCACATGGTACCTACCACAGCTCCTGAGCAATCTTAGTAATTGCCACACAGACCCTGGCACACAAAAGCTAAAGTAATTCTTATTTGACTCTTTTCAAAAATGTTTGCTGACATCTGAACTAGATTTTTATCTAGTTTCATCTGAACTGACATTTAAAACTCAGCCACAGTTTTACGACCTACAACATAGCTGGGTCTGGTGCCACGTGCCTGCAATCCCAGCGCTCTGGGAGACTAAGGCAGGGTGGAAAGTTTGAGCTCAGCCTGGGAAGGTTAGCAACTTAGTAAGGCCCAGTCTCAGAAAAATCATAAAGGGGCTAGGAATGCAGCTCAGGCAAAGGCTCTGGGTGAATCCCTAGAACCAACAGTGATACCACAAAGAGATGAGAGAGAGAGAGAGAGAGAGAGAGAGAGAGAGAGAGAGAGAGAGAGAGACAGAGACACAGAGAAAGACAGAGAGACAGAGAGAGGGGGGAGAAACAAAGAATTGCCACAGACTTTCTCAGCCACTAGGCAAGCTGAGAA
>NW_004524611.1:5057097-5074970 GCF_000260255.1 Octodon degus
TCTCTCTGTCTCTCTCCATCTCTCTCTGTCTCTCTGTCTCTCTCCGTCTCTCTCTGTCTCTGTCTCTCTGTCTCTCTCTGTCTCTCTGTCTCTCTGTCTCTCTCCATCTCTCTGTGTCTCTCTGTCTCTCTCCGTCTCTCTCTGTCTGTCTCTGTCTGTCTCTGTCTCTGTCTCTCTCTCTCCCCCTCTTCCTTCTCTCTCCCTCCCTCCCTCCCTCTCCCCCTCCCTCCCCCATCTTCCTCTTCACCCTTTCCATGTAGGAGCCCATAGTGAGTCCCCAGTGCCCACGAGCTCCCCTCTCCGACGGTGAGGCTGCTCCTTTCCCAAGTCTCAGTCCAGTGCCGGGTGTCTCTACCTCACCATCTCACATAAACATACTGAAAATGATCAAAAACATGGAGTGCACGTCAAAGACGCAGGACCAGGCCCAGCCTGGAGGGTTTCGGACGCGTGACCTCATGGACCTAAGATGGAATCCATTGCTCACGTGTATTTCACAGCTGAGGAGGCTGAGGCGCGAGTGTGCATCTCCCGGCAAGTCCAACCACCAGGCGAGCGGAGCCAGGAGCTGACCTCAGGTCCACGCACAACTCACCTGGACTCTTCCCAGCCCAGAACGCAGGGCCTGCTCACCAGCATCATGTACGTGAGCAGACGGCTTTCTCTGGATCCTGTGCCTGACATTTTCTTCCCGATTATGGGATGTTTCCAAAGTAGGGCCGAGCAAGAAGTTCAGAATTCTACCTGGGAACAAATAAATAAGCAAAGTCTGATTCCATCTAGAAACCCCAGAGCCAATAACAGCGTCACCTCTGAGGAATCCACTTGACAGTCACGAAGGCTCGCCATCAGATAGCACCGGAGGTTGCAGCTGCTTGGGACCGTCACACCTGCCCTTTGTGCTCAGAACAGATGCGCATGAGCAAGATAAAAATAGGGCTCCAGAACGAGCACTTAGTAGCTGTGCTTTTGAAGGCCAAGAGAACCGGCTGTACATCCTCAGGCCTGGAGTGTTTCCAAGGGCGGGAAGGAGTGAAGGACCTCGTCGAAGAAACGAATCCTCGGGTGAATGAGAGCCAGAGGGAATAGTAAAGAGTACATTACCAAATCCCAGGTCGCATATTGTATTCCTGTTCCTGACATTTCTAGCAAGCATAATCTGTCCTGGCTTCAATCTTTCCAGGAACAGGGATTTAACCACGGCCCTGGGCAATTACATTTATTGCGAAGAATTTAAAACTGATGTACCAATCTCTCCATAACCCTGTCTCCTTCCTCCCGCGCATTCATGTCTCTTTCCAGAGCGTGCTCAGTACATGAATTGCATGGAAGCTATGGAATGTAAAGGGATGCTGGATTGTCTCACAAGTATTAGAAGTCCATAGGAAAAAAAAGAAAATAACAGATTCAGATTGACCGACTACACACTCAAGGAATGCTATGAAAATCCACACAGCCATCACGGCAGAGAAAGATCTTATCACTGAAGCTACATGGTATCTTGCACTCGATTTCAGTACTGTGGTTTAATAATGATGATGCATCACTCCCAAGAGACCTGAACGTATACCCTGGGCAGAAAGCCTGTGCCAACAGCAGGCTCAGAGTAGGAAAAGGGTTGGACCTTTGGACCTAACAGGATGATTTCAGTGCTTGACATAAATAATCTTTCTGATTTTATCTTTATGTAAAATACATGTGTATTTCAATGTACAGATCTTGATTATTTCATTAAAGGAGTTTTGGTAAATGGACACACCTTTGGAGCTCAGATTTTAGTCAAGATATAAAATGCCTGTCATCCCAGAAGTCCTCCCTGCTGCCTTTACCTGAACCATTTCACCTCCCAAAGGCAGCAAACATTCTGCCATAAATTTATTTGGTCTGTTCCTAACATTCATATAAAGAGAATCATGAAGTATCTGGCTTCTTTTGTTCAGCTTATTCTTGAAACAGGTCCATATCACTATATAATTAAATAGTCCATTCCTCTTCACTGCTCAGCAGGGCCTTATGATCCTATGTTGGTCAACTTTCCCATTGCTGGGACAAAACATAGCCAGCTCAGATGAGGAAATCATTCATTGGGCTCAGCCTCAGGGGTTCAGTCCATGGTCAGTGGACTCCAAGGAAGGAGTATCATGGTGGAAGAGTGTGGTGGACCAAGACTTCACACTTTCCATCAACCAAGAAGAGCTCCAGAGAGAGCTCCTGACAGGCTCACCGCCCAGTGACTCACTCGCTTGACCAGAGCCCACAGGCTAACCAAGTAAACCTTCCACTCTGGCCTTCTCCCTCTCTTGGCTTTCTGGCCACTACAAGGTGAAGGCTTTCCCTCCACACCCCTTTGCCACAGTGTTTACGCCTTACAACAAGATGACCATGAACTACATCCTCTGAAACCATGATCCAAACTAAACCTCTTCTCTGCTAAGTTGCTGGTGTCGAATATTTTGTCCCAGTGATGGAAATCTGATTAATATATGTGTGATTCTCTATCTAGAGTCTCTATTCTGTTCTATTAATGTATATGTGTACCATATGTCAATGCCACATTGCCTAGAGATGTGTGTTTATGTGTTTTGCATATATATATTTAAAATGTGTTTCTGAAAATAATGGCCTACAGGGTTTGTGTATTTGTTTGTTTTAATTTCTGTTGCTTTGCTTTACTCTTTCTTTTTCTTTTCTTTTTTTGTTTTGTTTTGAGGCTGGCTCAGCCTACCCTGGGAGCAGAGCTGGTGCAGCATGTGGTGCCTGGAATCAAGCTACAGTTCCTGTGCTTGCCTAAGCAGGCACTTTAGGCCATTGAGTTATTTATTCAGCCCTGTTGCTTTGCTTTTAACTTAGTCTACCTCTGGTTTTTCATTGGAGCATTTAATTCATTCTTTACCTGGAGACCACAGGTTTATAGACAGAACCTCTCTACAGCCAGAACATACATAAGATTACACTCTCAGCAGGGCACGTTGCAGGTGAGATGCAGGCAGTGGCCATGCAGTGTGCACATAGCAGGAGTGTCCATGGCACCACGGAGCAAGCTGCGTGCCTTCGGAAGAACTCAGACGTCTCCACCACCACTTCAGAACCCTCCTGTCCGTCCACAGCTGGGTGCTCCCACATATGGTCTACACACCCATCATGGAAGCTTAGGAACTGCTAACCAGGATGCTCTTGCTGCGGTTTTCCAATGGAGGATTGAGAAAGATGTAACGACCTGCTGACCCTAGTGAGTTAACACAAGAGTGAGCTAACATTTGCTTTTTTCCTCAGATAGCAAGAGAACTGTGACCACGAGTTATAAAATACAGAGATGGAAGATCTTATAAATACTAACACTTATGAGACAATTTTAAGATGCCAGCTGTTTATCCCAGTGTCCCTCACATGAGTTGAAGAAATAACAGAGATATCTAATGGCTGTGTTTAGTTTTGGAGCCAGGCAGAGACACCTCTAGACCAGAGCTTTGTGAAAGCCCTTGTGTCCAAGGGCCAGCTAAAGGTCGGCAGAGTGTTCTGAGTAGGGCATGGAGGGCGTTCTTGGGACACTGACAGTGTGGGATGACAAAGGGGACCGAAGAAGAGGAAGGAGGATCACAGGGGATTTGTGAGACTGTGAGGACAGGCCAGGACAGGGCAGAGCCACTGCCCTTCCCCAGCAAGGAAGGCCCCCAGAGAACAAGGAGAAAGAAGACTTATTTTGTAAGTTTTCTGTGCATCCTGAGATGGACTGCACATCCCTAAGAACCTCAAGCCTCAGTAAGACACCTAATTTTTTAATATTTTCTTTTTATGTAGAGACCAATGAAGGTTGCATCAGCCTGACCTTGTGCAAAGCATGCACAGACACGAAGGGGAGCGATGGCTAGGGCACGGCGGCCGCAGAGAAAATCAGATCAGCAGGAGGAAGCATCGGCTTGTAGCCTTTGAGGGTTCCTGAAACCACAAACCTCAGGTTCCGGCCCCCCAGCTGCACAGGCTGGGTCAGACTTGGCAGAACATTATGACTAAGCCAGAGCGCACATTGTGGTAGTTTCTCACCCAAGAACTCAAGGGAGCTAAGCTGAGAAAACGTTCCCTCCCACATGCAGAACACAGGACCACGCTGAGCACTTCTCAACAAAAATTACAAGATGTGCAGAAACTGGTGACAGAACAAAGCTGGCACGAGAACCCGACTCTGATATGGCAGGAGTGTGGAATAAACAGACAGCAGTGGAGCCAGCGAATGTCCAGTGAGAGCTAAAATGAGAAAGGAGACAGTGGTCAAGATCAGAAATGTAATGGAAACAGAGATAGAAACACCAAAGAGCAGAAAGAAATGCTACAACTCAGAGCACAGTGAAACTAAAGTGCAGAATGGCTTAGGTGGGTTCACACATCAACTGAACAGAGCTAAGGCAAAATTAAAAGTGGGCCTGAGAACATCAACAAAAAGCCTCAAAATGAAATGAAAAGTTGAAGGAGGCAGAATCAAAGCATCCAAGAAATACATAGGAACATCAAAAAAGTATAGTCCAAGATATTAGAGTATTGGAAGAAGAGAGAAAAAACTAGGAATAGAAATATTTGAGGAAATAAAAACTGAAAATTTCAAAAGTAATCATAAGCCTCAAATAAAACCCACATATAGCAAACCTGTAGTTGGCTTTACACTCAACAAAGAAAAACTGAAAGATTTTCACCTAAGATCAGGAACAAGGCAGGTTAGCTATTCCTACTGCTGCTGTTTACAGCATGGGAAGTCCCAGCCAAATTAATAAAGCAAGAGAAAGAAATAAGGACATCCCACGTAGGAAGGAATATTGTCCTTATTTGTGGAAAATGAGGTTATCTACATTAAAAATACTAAAGAACCCACCAAAAACTATTGTAACTATTAAATAAACTCAGCAGGGCTGGCGAGATGGCTCAGTGGTCTAAAGCACCTATTTGGAACAAGCTTGGCAAAGCACAGGGACCGCGGTTCGATCCCCCAGCACCACATGCCAGCCAGCCGCGCCCCCTGGTGGGCTGAGCTGCCCCCCCACACACACACACAATAAATAAATAAACTTTAAAAAAAAAAATTTAAATAAACTCAGCAGAGTTTCAGGCTACAAATCAATAACAACAACCAAAACAAGAGCTGTCCTTGAATACACTCACAGCAAACTATCTGAAAAGTTATCAAGAAACAACCTACACATAATAGCTACAAAAACATAAATGGGAATAAAGTATATCAAGGAAGCAGAAGATCTGCCTACCAAAAATGGCGGAATAGCGGTGAAGTAAGTTGAAAATACAAATAAATGAATAGCTAGCTCATTTACATACATATAAATCATTTTTAATGTCCAGGTTATTAAAAGATCTAGAGTAAATTCAATATTAATCAAAATCCAAATAACATTTTTAAGAGAAATTGAGAAAAGCAGTTCTAAAACTTGGATATAAACACAAAAGACCCTGAAAAATCAAACCGACGTGGAGAAAAATGAACAAAAGTGGAGGCATTGCACTAACTGACCTCCAAATCTAATACAAAGTTACAATGATCAAAACAGCTCAACGTACAATGAATAGCCACTATCAATGTATTAATTATTGAAACTGTGCTAGCAATTGGTTTTGAAACTGTCTCATGGCTATTTGTTTCTCAATAAAATTATTAAAAAAAAAAAACACAGAGATATACCAAGGCAACAGAACAGAGAGCCAAGAGATAGATCCACAGAGATGAGCCACTGATTTTAGACAAAGATACCCAAAGCACGCAATGGGAGGAGAAGCACCAGCTCAACAAAGGCTGCTGAGGAAGCTAGATGTCCACGTGCAGAAGACTAAAATTAGACTTTTATCCCATGGCAATTCAAAATGGGATCAATTTCAACATAAAACCAGAAGCTAGCAAAATTACTTGCAAAAAATTTATGGGGAAAGTTTCACGCCATTGTTCTGGCCAATGAGGTCTTGATGTCACCTGAATAGCACAAACAACAAAACCAAAATGGACAAGTAGGGCTGGACCACACTGCAAAGCTTATGCACAGCAAAGGAAACGATTAAGGGAGTGAGGGGACAGACTGTAAAAGGAGGGAAAATACCTGCTAGCCGTGCATCAAAGAGATTGAAGACATTACTCATTCAGCCACCGAATTTCATGCTTACACTCCTGAATTGGCTGCTAAATAAGGAATTATAGAAAGTACGTACAATATTCAAAACAAAGAAATGGTCAAAGGAAACTCCAACCCAATGACTTTGCTGTAATTTACAAGCACACCTCTGGCATGCAGTACTGTGATAGACAACAGGACATAAGACAAAAGGATGTAAAACTACAGCACTGTGCCGTAGATACAATCAGCCAAAACACAGTACTGTATAGAGAAGATGCACCGTACAATAAAAGGACACTGAGGCACTATGCCAAGATGCACGGAGCTGCACAAGACAAAGGACTTTTCATGCTAACCTTGTAGTCATCGAGTCTTTCAAAGCCCTCACCAGTGTCATCACCAGGATTACCATCAGGAGAAGTGAAAGCCTCAATAAAGGAGATGACAAAGTAGGAATGGAAGAATCGGTAGGAGGGCCCCTGGGTGTCACTTGAAGGAAGAATCCTGTTCCTGTGGTCTGCTTAGCCATTTTCTTTTTTGCTCCCTCAATGTCACAACAGCGCTGTAAAAGTTCATTCATTTGCTGTTCCCATGAACCACTCACCATGTGGACCCACAGCCTGTCCTGCCACCGCAGCTGTTTCAAAGACACGCTGTAGGAGGACTGTGGCCAGCGTACTCACCAGGAAACCTGTGAGGTTTCCTACACAGAATCAAAGTAGAAGAAAAGACGGTAAGGCCGCACTGCTGCTGATTTTTCTATACTGTAAGTCCAAACGCAGGCCATACGTGGGAGCAGCACATCGTAAGTCAGAACAGTCATTAAACTGACACATCGTGAAACCTGTAATATTTGTAATATAGAAAACATAAATGGAACTCAAACAACTCATAGCCAGGAAACAACCCACTTAAAAATTGGGCTGAGGAGCTGAGTATGTGTGTCTCAGAAGAACACGTACAAATGGTCATAAGGGACACGGAAAAAGCCTCACCATCGCTGGACCTTTGGGAGAGGCAAATCAAAAACTGCAATGAGGTATCACTTCACACGTGTTAGGTGGTCATTATCCAAATGTCACAGACAGCCACTGGGTCAGGAAGAAAGAGAAATTTCCACCACACACCTGGCGGAAATTAAGCAAGAATAGCCATCATGGGAAATAGCAGGGAGGAAATGGAAGCACCCTGTGATCCAGCTACCCCACTGCTGAGCTGTGCCCGGTGCACTCCACGTCAGTGGGGTGAAGGGTGCCCTGCCCTTCTCAGTTACTACGGCCCCATTCACAAGAAGCAAGATGCAGAATCAACCCTGTTCACAACGGCCAGTGGATGGATGGATTAGGAACCTGCAGTATGCATCCCTGATGGAGTAATTCTCAACCACAAAATAAAACAAAATCTGTCACTTGGGGCAACATGGACAAAAGTCGGAGGCCTGTGTTAAGTGAAATAAGCCAAGCACAAAACCACGGAAGCTGACCATCCTGATCTGTAAAATCTAAAAAGGCAAACTCATGCAAGAGGAGAGTAGACAGTGGTTCCTGGAGGTTCCAAGTGGGGGAGATGGCGAGACGTCAGTCAGGGAGACAAACTTTCATTTCAGTAGTAGAAGGAATTCATTCAATTAATACACATCACAGTGATGACCGCATGCGATGCATTGTATGTATGGAAATCAGCAAGATAGTGTTGCTTTGTTTGGTTTTGTTTTGTTTTCTCAGCACTGGGGATCAAACTCAGGACCTTACACTTGCCAGGCAAGCACTCATACCACTGTGCTATCTCCCCTGCCCCAAGACAGCGGGTTTTAAGCATTCTCATGCTAACAAGTATGCATGCATTAAGTAACTTAGCCTGCCACCAAGTACACAAACATGAACATTTGCATGCCATAAATATGTGCAAAATCTCCTTAATGTGTGCAAACTTCGCTTACCAATTAATGTTTTTAATTAGCAGCCACTAACCTAATGATACAGGAAACTCAGAAACATCAAACAAGGTAAATACCCAGAAATCTGCCTCTAGACATATCCTATTCAAACTGTGGAAATCTAGAGGCAAATAATGTCTTTTAAAGTAAGCGGAAAAAGAGAAACCTTACCAACAGAGGGCAAGAATAGGAATCTGTCACTGCCTTTACAGAAACCACACAAGCAAGAAGAAAGTAGAATGAAATAGCTAATGTGTTAAAGGAAAAAATATCTATCATGGAGAATTCATATCCTGCAATTATCCTGGCAGAGGGAGCAGAAATAAAATGTCCTAAGACACATCCTAACAAATATAAAAAAGCAGAAGTTGCAAATACATGCTCAAACCATAATGGAATTAAATTAGAAATCTGTAGCAGAAATACAACTGAGGACTGCAAAATACTTGAAGGTTGAGCAGTTCACTTCTAAAAAGCACACCAGTCAAAGAAATCTCCAGAGAATCAACCTAACATTTCTCCCAGAGAATGAGAGAAAGAAAAGCATTTGAACCCTAATAAGAACAGAATAAGAACAATAATTAAAGGGGGAGCAGCAGTGAAATTGAAAGCAAAAAACAATGGAGAAAACTAACAAAACAAAGGCTGATTATTCGAAAGGATAATTGAGTTAACCAACTAAGGCTTTGGCCAGGCTAAGAAGAAAGAGGGAACACAAATTTCTAACATCAGAACTAAAGGAAGGATCGTCCCTGGTGCCCAAGGGCACCCTAATGGGACAATTGCAACTGCCATTAAAAACCTATGCCCTAAATCTGGCCATCTAAATTAAATGGGTCCATTAAGTGGATCAAGAGACCCCAAGTATCCATATTCAACAAAGGATAAATAGATCATCTAAATAGGCCTGCATGGATTGAAGAAACTGAGTCAAAATTTTCAGAAAAGGAAGGCACTAAGCCAAGGGAACTTCACCAAACTAAAAAGAAATGATGCCAATCTTGCCAATGTCTTCTAGAACATAGAAGCAGAGAGAATGCTTCCTAACATATTATATGACACCATCCTTGCCCTAAGGCCCAGATATAAGAGCTAGATGAGGACATCAGAGCATAAGAAACCTGTCGACCAATCATGGGCATAGATGCAAAATCCTTCAAAGAATATTTGTAAATGAAATTCAACAACTTATAGAAAGAATTGTGTGACATCGCCTGACGGGATTTATTCGAGGTATATGAGTTCACTCAACATTAGAAGGTCAACAACCTCTATCATATAAACATACAGAAAAAAAACACAGATGATCACATCCGTTGATATAAAAAAGCATTTTACAACATAAATGCCATTTGTGATGAAACTTCCAGAGAACCAGCTATAGAGGGAGACTGTCTTTGTCCTAGTAAGAAATAGTACTAAACAAAGCCTGCAGCCAGCACGCTTAGGATATTCACACATAGTGGAGAATCCTGATCCCTCTGTTATAGGTAGCCAAATTAGATAGAAATATTAATTGGCAGTCAGACAGGGCCAGGCCCTTGAAGGAGATAGCCCGAAAGACAAGCAACCTTGCAACCATGGGAAGGCTGGATGCTCCTGCTGTGAACCAGACCTAAAAGACCTAAAGGCCAAACAAATGCTAAAAAGGTAGCACCAAGGATTGATATTCTAAATAGGTATCAATCACTTGGAAAGACCCAAGACTAGAGTCACTAGCTCAACCCCCATCAGGAAGAGACCCTGTCCCACATTCCAGCCCCCAACAGAAAGAAACCCTGTCCCGTATTCATGCCCGTTTACTCCATGACTCGCTTCCTTGTTTGGTCCTGGGAGTAATCAACTTTACCTGAATAATGGTGCTTGCAATCCCACTGGTTGACCATAGTTTTGTCCCACCCCACACCCACCTAAGCAAGACCCCTTGCTCTCTACCTTAGCCCCACATGGTTTTGCTCTATAAAAATAAACTGAAAGAAACGGCTTTCTGGGCAACCCGCTCGGGCCCCCTTCTGTCCTCTCTGAGACAGAAGCTTTCTTTCCCAATAAAATATTCTACTCTCAACTTCCGTTTGTTCCTAAAATTCATTCTTCGGTTTTTAGAAAACACAAACTCATCCAGGTGAGGTCAGGAGTTTTACTTCCCTGTATCACCTCCACATGGATGGCCAGACACTGGGGACCAGGCCAGGGAGTCCTCTCTGGCCCATACTCAGCATCATTTCATGTAACAACCACAGCAATGGCACCAGAAAAGGAGATAGAGGGTTTCCCATTGTGAAGCCAGAAATGCACTGGGTTCTGTTTATAGATAACATTCCTCTCTGTGTAGGATAAACCCAAAATTAAGGCAACATCAGCAATAACAAAACTGTAGTCAAAAAGAAATAAGAGATTACAGCAAATTTAGAGGCAACAAGGTTGTTATACAAAAACCAGTTGTTTTCATTTATACAAGTAGTAAATAATTAGAATTTTAAATGGAAAAAAAATTGATATACATAACTGAATCACCCTTGGCCTTTAGACTAAGATCAAGTGTAACTAATATACATAACTACACTCCCAAAAAGGAAATACTTCAGTATAAATTTTTAAAATGAGCTTGTACATATCTATGGGGAAGAACTTGCAAAGTTCTGAGGAGACAAGTCAAGGATAACCAAGCTAGTTTGTGTTTGTAGATTGGAAGATAATACATAAGACATCACTTCTTTCCTACTTGAACTTATAGGTTATCAAAAAAAAAAAAAATCGCACCAAAATATGTTGTGGATATTGACAATCTGATTCTAAAGTTTATTTTCAAAGGTACATGATAGGTTATGGCCCTAGTAAGAATTGCTGAATTATTATGGTGGTCATCTAATATGGCTGAAGCCCTTAAAACAATAGCTCATCTTCCCACTGACCACTTCTTCCTCCTTCTCCACTCCAGCCCTCTGTACAACTTCCTTTGCCCTTTCCCGCCCACACAAGGGAGCTTCCAATCAGCTCCTTACACGTCACTAAACTCGCCCCTCAAGCTCCACCCCCAGCAAAAGTCCATGAAGTCTCAGGCTCCCTGTCTCAGGTCAGAGGATCCGCCCATCTCCCTGCCCTCAGTCTCTCCGTGTGTTTAGAGTTAATAAAGGCTTTCTCGCCCCATTTCTGCTCCTCTGCTGTGCCGCCATCACTGCCACCATCGCTGTTGCCTCTGAAACCTATCAGTACATATTTAGAATAGGCATCGCAATGTTGAAGAAGAAAATATCAACAATCCAACCCAAGCCAATTTCAAGATGTGTTATAAAGTTGTAATAATCAAAATAGCACAGTATCAGTGAGGCAGTAAAAAGAGAGATAAATGAAACAAAATTGAGGCAACAAAAATGGATCAACACAAATGGTAAATTGATTTTTTTTTTTTGGCGGGGGGGGGGGGGGGGCATTGATCTTTGACCAGAGGGGGAAAACATGTCAAAGGATAAAGAAGAATTTATAAATCCACTTCCGGATCAACACATTAAAAAATCCCATAAACTTAGATGCAGACCCAACACAACAGCTGGCTCAGAGCTACTCAAAATTAACTCAGAATTTATCATTGACCTAGTTTTAAATCATAAAACTTCTAGGAGAAAATAGATTGTCTAGGTGACCTTGAATTTAGTGATGAGTTTTTAGAAACCACAAAAACATTTTCCACAAAAAAGTGACAAATTATACTTTATTAAAATTAACGTCTGTCCTGCCAAAGCAGACGTTATTAAAAGAATCCAAAGACAAGTCAAAGGCTAGAAGAAAATGTTTGCAAAGCTCATATCTGATGATGAACTCAAATCCAAAATGGACAAAACACTCTTAAACTCAACAGTAAAAAATAAATCCAATCTTTTTTTTAAAATGGGCTAAAGATCTAAACAGACACCTCCATGAAAAAGATACACAGAGAGGAAGTAGAAAACTAAAAGATGTTCACCATCATTTGTCATTAAGGAATTTTAAACTAAAGCAACAATGAAATACCACTAACCAGGGGAAGTATTAGGATATTAGAAGGGCTAAGATCCAAACTTCACTAGTGCAAAATGCTGGTAAGAATACAGAGAACGACAGGAAGTCAGTTGAATTCTGAATGAATTCCGTTCATTGTTATTCAACACAGAATAAGTCTAAGGCATTTCAGCAGCTTCTCACCTTGCCAAACATAGTCTTAAAACACAGGCTGTCTATCACACTCCTAGATATTTTCTCAATTCATTTAAAAATGTGTGAAAACCTATACACAAATGTTCATAGAAGCTGTGTCTATAATCATTTTTCAAAAGGTAAATGGATAGACCAACTGGGAGGACTCTACAATGAAATATTATTCAATGAAAAAAGAAAGGAGTCATAAGGTGTGGGTGAACTTCCACATATATTAGTTTGAAGAGTCCACTTAGCTCTGAAGTAGCCATTCTGAAAAGCTATGTGCTCTATGATTCTATTTATGTAACATTTTAGAAAATTCAAAACGAGGAATAGTAGGAAAGATCTATGTCAGCCAGAGTCAGAATGAGGAGGTGCAAATAAGAAAGCTACCGCAGATAATTTCAGAATCATGAAACTGTTTTTCGTACGTACTTTTTTTATTCATCTTTTGCATTTGGTACAGGGTCTCACTGCACAGCTTGGACTCATGGTAATCTTCCTGCTTTCAGCATCCCCAGAGCTGGGATTACAGGCGTGTGCCACCACACCCTGTTTGTCTCTGTCGCTGCTCAGCATGCCTGGGCCGGGGGTGCATCATGTGGTGCCAGGGATGGAACCCTGGTCCCTGTGCTTGCTTAAGCAGGTGCTTACTCAGTCGACTGAGCTATCTTGCCAGCCCTCATATGTACTTATGGATATACGAATTCCACATTTGTCAAAAGCAAGTGAGCTTTTCAATTTAAGGTTAATTAAGGTTCATGAAGAGTGAAGCTCAACTATGCCAGTTTAAAAAAATTAGAAGTCAGGTGAATCCTAGTATGGGATACGGGACACAACAGAAGACACTATTTCATTGTGTGTCATTGAAACACACAACTTCTCCTCTTGGGGGCAAAGTGGACAGTTTCTAGCATAAGTTACTTTGGAAATGAATGGAATCCATATGACTAAAGGTTTTTTAAAAAACTACACATTGAGTAAAGTACTCTACTGGGTGAAAGTGTTTCTCAGAAAGTACAGGTGAGCAATTCATGCATGCTGGGAGTGAATGAGTTAAGACATGGAAAGGGAGAGATGAGCCAGTTGCCCTGCATGGGAATTTACACCAACAGGGAGGTCTCCACAGCAGCAGATTAGAGTTGCAGCTTTCAGCCTTGGTAGACCTAAGTTTAGTGTCACATAGATGGCAATGGCCACCTACGGAGGCACATGTGGTGTGCACACATGGGATATGTGTCTACAGGTCAGCCCACTTGCATGCATTTTCTGGCTCCATCAGCTAAGGGGGCCTAGGAGCAACAACATCCCAAGAGTCAAGGGCGCACCTAACACTGCTGTTTCATGTACTGTCTCCAAGAAAAGGAACTGGACTTCTTGGAGGACCCACCAATCTTATACTTCAAGCAGAGAATACACAGAGTGAGACGGCCGCACCTATTGGTGACCTGAAGCAAGCTCCCAAAATTCAGGGCTTGTTATAGGGACAGAGGCAACAACAAAAAAATGTTCTCAAAAACCAGACATAGAGCAACCTGGACCACAAAGTGGAGGAAAAATATCTAATAACCTAAACTATAAGACAAATATGCACAGGTTCACGCTAACATAGAACAACAACAAGATGAATAAATGTCAAGGTAGAACTGTCTCAGACATGGAAGGTTCCCAAGTGCCTAGTGCCGTTCCCACCTCCTAGGAGGGAAAGAAAGGCTTCCTGCTTCTCGAGCAGGTTATGCCATGACCGCCTTCCAAGAAGCACAGAGAAGAGAGGAGCTATGACAGGGAGACTTCACAACTGTGAGCCTGGTTACACAGACAAGGCAGCATCAACAGTGTCCAACACATGGATACAATATGCCCTGGTGCAAGGTGACTGATCTATGTATTTACCTCCCTGTCCACCTTCCCAGTCACACACAACTTCAGTCTTATTGGGAAAGAAATATCAGAAATATCAATTGCAAGACATTTTACACAAGACCTGACCACTACTCCTCAACACCACTGTCCAAGTCATCCAAAAGCTGAAAAGTCAGAGAAGCTGTTCCAGCCAAAGAGATCCTAAGGAAATGGGAGACTAAACAACATGCGAAACCTCAGGCAGCATCTTGAAACACAAAATGAACCTTAGATTACAAGCTAAGGAACTTTGCATAAAGCACAATCTTCAGACAGCAATAACCGAATGATGATTCATTGCTGAGACAAAAGCACCACACTAATGTTCAATAACAGCAGGAAAGCTAAGAAAGGGAACCCTGAACTGTGATACAAGTTTACTTACTCTAAGACTAATAGAGCTCTTTGGAGAATTCATGTCAACAACAACAACAAACATATAGCTAACACCATAAGCAACAGCAAAGGACTAAATGCTTTCGTTCGAATCACAGTTGGTCACGATGCTTGTGCACCCCCACGTGGGAAATCCTAGAAACAGGGCAAGAAAGTGGCGGGGGGAAGGCCTACAGATCAAAACAAAAGAAAGGAAGCTGTTTCAATTTTCAGTGACACAGTTGTCTACATAGAACCTCCCAAGGGGTCTACCAAAAACTCGTGGACCTATTAAGTTAACTCAGTAAAGCTGTGGGAGCCAAAGCCAATGACAATAACTTCCTGTGTGTAAGTGCAGAAATGACAAATAAGTACAAACCAGAAATCAAAGTAGGATATCATGCACCACAAGTAAGGGAAAGAGAGAATGGCGAGTCAGGGATCCAACAAAACGAGAGCAAGAGCTGCATGCTGAACGTTAAAAACAATGAGAGAAGAATTCTAAAACTGCTGTTAGGCAAAAAGAAGGGAACAAGGACAGGAAGAGAGGGATGTAAAGAAGGGGCCTGAGGGGGTGGGTGTGACCAAAATGTGTCACAGGCATGACATGTCTAGAAATATTGATACATGTTTAGAAGTTTAGACTTATTTAGAAATACCACATTGCAACCCAATATTTTGTAAAATTAGTAGGACCAAATAAAAATAATTTAAAAAAAAAAAGTTAAAATTTAACACAGAAGAAATGAAAAAAAATCCCACATATATAGATTCAGGACTCAGTAAAGACTTTAGCTAATTTTCTCCAAGTTAAACTACAGTCTTAATATGATTCCTAGGAAAATTGCTCATCTTTATTATAGTGATAAACAAGCTTATTCTAAAACTGACACAGAAAAGCAAAGGAACTAGAATAGCTAAAACTGTTGAAAAATGACAACGTGGCGGGTTGCTAAGACTTAGCACAGGTGGGCGGTGATTAGGGCAGTGGCTCGCTGACACAAGACAGGGCCCCATGGGATACAGGATGCTCGTAAGCAGACTGCAGGGTCAAGGCCCAAACAGCTTTTGATAAGTACACAAAAGTAACTGAATAAAGAGGGAATTTTTGTATAAGTGATGCTGGAGAAAGTACAAAAACCACAGCCCAGAGGACCAATCAGTACAGTAGATGTGGCGGATGGAGAACTGATGGGCGGCTTGTAACACCTAGCTGAACTGGATCAGCGCGGTGCTGGGTGCAGAAGGCCCACCTGAGGGTTGTTGCCAACTAAATACAAAGACAAACTGGAGAAGAGATGCTGTCAGGGAGCTGTAGGTTCTCCTGGAGCAGCTGGTCATGCTGGCTTTCCTGATATGGACTCAGCTGTTCTCATTCGAAGAAGCTCAGGACCTTTTGGTCACCGAGGATGGCTAGGGTTCACTGTAGGGGAGCTCTGGGCCTTACTTTGAGCCTCACTTCCTACCTCTGGAGGGGAAAATGGTGCACTGCTCAGTCTCCTAGAGCAGCTTGTAGAGCTGGATTCCTGAGAGGGACTCAGTCGTTCTCACTGCTGGAGGAGCTTGGGATCTCGTTGTCACTGAGGATGGCTGTGGTACTTTTGTGGGGAGCTCTGGTTCTTACGTTGAGTATTGCTTCCTGGCTCCAGTTCAGACCCCTCAGCCTGCTAGCACAGATCCTTCGTCCCGCTAGCGCAGACTTTCTAGCTCCCACTACAGGCCTTTGGGCCTTCCCAGTGCAGATCCATGAAGCAGACCTGCAGAAGACATTGTCGTGGGCTCTCGGCCTCCAGCGGGACTCCTGGGGGCTATGATTATGGGCTCTAGGCCTTCAGCTGGGCTCAGAGAGGACGTTGCCATGGGATCCAGGCCCTCAGCTAGATTCTTTGGGTCCCGTGTACAGGCAGATTTCCTGCATTCTTTTGTATTTGATGCTTTAAGTGACTACCATAAAATAATCCTATAAATTATATATCCTGTATTAAATTGTGTCCCTGGAAAATCCTGACCAGAACAGTAATTCCCAATTATCTGCAGTTTTACTTTGGCTTTCAGTTACGCAGGGTCAACTGCAATTCAAAACTGTTGGCGAAAATTCCAGAAATAAACATTCGACAAGTTTTAAGTTCATGTCGTCCTGAGTAGCTGGATAAAATCATGGGTCACTCTGCTCCATGCTATGGAACTAGGAACTCCCTTATCCAGTTATCTATGATGCTTGCCCTTCATCATGTAAGAGCTGTCCAATTATCCTACCAACTGTCTCAGCATCAAAAGCGCTGGCGTTGCATCACGCGTTTTATTTGCTTAATGGTCCCAACTTGATACTGACATTTTTATTACTGTATATTGTTATTATTGTTCAATTTTATTTGGAGTTTTTGTTAATCTCCTACTGCACCTAAGTTTTACAGTAAGCCTTATGATAGGTATGTGTGTATTGGAAAAATTATCTACAGTTTGTGGTTCAGTACTATCCGTGACCTTAGGCATCTGCTGATGCTCTTGGGAAGCGTTCCCTGTAAATAAGAAGGGACTTCAGCAGAAGAACAGATAGGTCGCTGCATTTGGTGGTGCATGCCTGCAATTCTAGCCCAATGCCAGGCTGCGGTGAGAGGGTACCAAGTTCAAACCGACCCTGAACAACTTAATGACTTGGTAAGACTCTTTCTCAAAACAAAAAATAAAAAATGAGCTAGGGATGTAGCTCAGCATGAATGCTCTGAGTTAAATATCCATTACTTCAAAACAAAGATAAATGGATAGATATTTGAGATTGACAACTTTTATGTAAATTTATTTTACCATATACAAAATTAATTTAAAATATATCATGGACAGGACAGCCTGGATAATTGTACTGCTGATTCCTGCTGATCTACTGAAGGGAATAGTTAATGCCTAAATATCTTTCTTCTTTTAAATTTCTTATAACTTTTTTTACTAATTTTGCATAAACAACTAATTTGAAGACAACATTATGCAAAAGATGGACAAAAAGACATGGACAAAAGATCTACAAACTGCTGTACATGGTTTCAGGGTAAATCCTGAAGGGATTTGACTGACCTCAGAAAAAAAATTAAATTTCTTGTTATATAGGTCTTGCTTTATCTTGGTCTTAACCATTCAGCAGAAAAGTATAAACATGAGGTATAAAAAGTAAAGCCATATTAATATGCTGAGCTGTAAGCTCAAGTCAACAACTTCTGACATTGCCAGTCCTATGGATAACCCACTACTATTATGGACTACTGGACTATATTGGATTATTTTGCTGAATTCACACACCTACAATATTTGAGTGGCCATGGAACACCCAACTCTTACAAAACTAATCAAAAAAGGGGGATATAAATGAAGGAACATTTTGTAGTAAAAAG
>NW_004524611.1:5075146-5084781 GCF_000260255.1 Octodon degus
ATTGTAACTGTCCTACTAACCTGTTTTGAAACTTTCTCATTGCTATTTGTTTTTCAATAAAATTAATTTTTTTAAAAAGAGGTTGACCTTTCTCTCTCTCTTTTTTTTTTTTTTTTTTTGAGTTAGGGTCTCAGTCAGCAGCTAATTGGCCCAGGCCTAGCTCAGCTTGGTGACCCTCCTGCCTCAGCCTGAGATCTGACCGCCTAAAAGTTTTGCATAATAGAGTGCACTTAACTATACCCACTGCATGGTGATCTCTAGCACAGTCTCCAGATCTCATGCCTCTGTCATAACTAAAAATGTGTGCACACTGGAGTCCCTGTTTTTCCTTCTCCCCAGACCATGGCAACCACCACTCCACTCTCTGTCAACATTTAATTATTTTAGATATTTTACCAGATGAAAGCTATGCAGTATTGGTCCTTCTTTTGTTGCCACGTCACTCAGCATAACAGCCTCCAGGCCAGCTATGTCTTTCTGCCTATGCTTCATATAGTCCTAGGATGGGCGCAGGCTCCCCACTGCCAGGCCATGGAGGAAGCCTCAGCCTCTCTGTGCTGGTTGTCAGGACCAGTGGACCGTCATGAGGGCAAAGCTCAAGGGGACACGGGGCAAACCCAGCCACCGCCCGTGCTCCAAGGCCAGTCAGGCGCCCTCAGGCTTGAGGTCAGAAGCTGAGTCTCTGCATGCCAACTCCCCTGGATACAGAGCAATCTCCTTCCTCTTCAGCCACGAATGCAGAGCCACGCATTCTTGCGCATTCATCCACCTGCGGATGTGTAGGTCATGCGCATCTCTTAACTCCAGTCAGTAATGCTGCGGTGAACACAGGAGTGCAGACGCCCTCAGGGCCAACCTCAATTCTTTGGGGTATGTGTGAGGATTCGTTCTTGGGAACTGTTGTGTTATTTTCCCTTGCAGGCTTGTGGGAATCAGCAGAGTGACCAGAAGGCATGTGGTAGTGACGGGACTGGTACTGAGCTGAACATCCATCTGAGAAAGACAGCTTCCAACGGAAGCTGACTAAACATTGCCAGGATCTTTACCAGATCTGTTTGTGCTGTCTCAGGCCTTGTTGCCAAGTGGGATGTGGGTGGGGGAGGGGAGCTCACGAACCTTGTGCAGTTACAGCAACGAAGCTTGACTTCCGCCTTTCTTCCTGATAGGTGATGCTGCTCACACCAGCTACCCTGATGCATTTAATATTTCAATAAACTATAGATTTTCATAGGAACCACCTGCAAAATATATTCTAGAAAATGCACTGTTGTGACAGAGATTATAAAACTGCTTCCATAGAAAAATCTCTAAAAAAAAAAAGAAAAGAAAAAGAACACAGAGGCCTGGAGCCTGGGGCCCCGGAGAGCTCCAGCAAGACCGCTGAGAACAGGTAACTTAAGAGATTCCGATTGTTCTCTTGCAGCGCGGACAAAATAGATACTTTTCCAATCCGCCAGAAAAAGAATACCCCAGGGGAAAAGCAGGCTGGGGACATGCACAGCAGCTGACAAAAGAAGAATTCACCCGCCTGGCAACGAGGGGAAAGAGGGAACCCGCGCTGCGGGAGGAGGGCCCTCTCGCTGATGAATTGCGGTCTTCGAGGTGCTGCCAGACGGCACGGGGAGGACAAGCTCACCTGTCACCATCCGGGGAGGGCCCGCTGTGGGCTGAATGGGCTTCCCAGGGGACAGGGACACAGCGACAAGAGAGGCCATAGAAAAGGAGGAAAGTTTTCTCCCAAGGAACAAAGACACCAGGGTGGAAGGGGACACTCTTGGCTCCTGCAGGTGGCTGGAGCTGACTCTAAGGAGCATGGCTTGGCCACAGCTCCCTGGGGAGCATGATGTCATCTCCGTTGGTGACACAGGGGGCACAACCACCTGCAGCCTTCAGAAGAGGGCAGGGAAAGTGGCAGAAACAGAAAGATGACAGGAACCTCGTGCCGCTTTGCTGTCCACTTCCCTAACGCTTCCGGGGCACTGGCCCCTCAGCTCGCGGGTGTTGCTGCTTGAGGACAGGGATTTGGGCATGAGGACAGCGGCTCCTAGTGCAGGCAGCTACGTGATACATATCTGTTGGGTAAATCAATCAAGGAACGCACCCAACTATGTGATAAGCACCTGGGTTGAAATAAAATGCCTCCCAGCTGGGCATGGTGGAAAACACTTATAACCCAGGCTTCTAGGAAGCTGAAGGATTGCAAGTTCAAGACCAGTCAGAGCAATTTCAGAGACACTGTGTCTCAAAACTTAAAAAAGGGCTGAGGACGTGGCTTAGTGCAAAGGCTCCTGGGACTTTCAGGAGGGGGGACCCACTGGTACCCTCGCATGTCCATTCCTTGAGGATGAGAACTTGTAGAACGAGGGTCTAACTCAATCAAGAGCTCACTCAGTGACATAGCTTTGGCCTCCCCAGTTGGCGCATAGAGATCAGAAGGACTAGAGTTTCCGTGCCCTGGGTACAGAGCCCGTCCTGGCTCAGCTCCTTCACAAAGGAGAAAGGTCTCTGGGGATGCCACCGTTGTGTCTGCTCTGAACCTCCCAGCTTCTTCCCTTGCTGACAGGCTCTTCTGGGTCCTTGTTAGATGACAGTCTTGAGATGACCTTTTGTTCTGGGGTGCTTGGACTCATCGAGAAGCCAGAGCACTGTCCCATCCCAGGACCCCAGGGACAACTGGCCTGGGCAGTCCTCATGCCCTCCCTGGAGTGTCTTTTATTCTGGAGCAGCGCTGCCAGGGGTGACAGGCTCACACGCTCTCAGCTGGGCCCGGCCCTTCTCCCAGCACCAGCTCTACCAGTGGGCTGGAACCACCCGTTCTGGCCTTAGACACAGTATGGAGAAAACCGGAAGATGGGGATCGAGTGGCCTAGAGGATCCCTCTCCACCACAGATGTCTTCGTGTCTTCCTGGTGATTCTTGGTCCAACAGGCTCTCACGTTGCCTCTTCTGTCTTCATTACTCCTGCGGCAACTAGTAGCTCCACTCACCAGCTACTCAAAAGAACTTATTTCTCAAAGCAAAGGCCCTCCATGAAGTCTAAATTTCTGTGCTCATCAGAAGTCAATCTAAGGACATCAAGGACCCATGAGCCATCTGTGTCTTGAGTGCAGCAGGGGAGTGGTTCCAAACCGCACATCCATATCCAGGGTTCAGCATCCAGCATCTCAGCCAGAGAGGAAGAGTGTGCCTCTACCCCAACAGCGAGGATGTTTTTCGTGTTCTGCCAGAATTTGTCTTGTTTTCCTGTACATTTATTCTAGCTTATCATGTATGAGGAGGCGTGAGGCTAGAAGAGGCTTAGTCCTTTTAGGAAAAGGAAAAAGAATGGAATAAATGGTTTGAGAAAAGCGCACACAACATAGCATATTACTAAAACCTTTAGAACATACATACTCAGGGACTTTAATTTGGGCTCATTTCCAAGTTGTCTCTTCTGTCACCAAGATTTTTCTCCTGAAGAAAGACACATCCACCACACCATCCCTTTCCACGTTTTTCTCTTCGCCTGTTGCTTAACACGCCGGACATTCCCATAGTAAAAATTCAGAATGTGCGGCTTCCAGTACTGGACAGCGCCTTTCCCTGGCAGATCCAGCCTCGCCGGACACCCTCTAGAAGTGACTGTAGTTGGCCACCTTATCTGTACTACGTGCACGCAGGTGGCGCTGTCCTTTCCTTTCTAGCATCTCAACATAAGCAGCGAGCCCCTCTGTGCTTTTGTTACTGATCAAGCTAATGAGGGTGACGACCCACGTCATCCCCTAATGAAGCGCTTCTGTCCTCTCCCTATGATGCACATGATGACTGTGTCCCACCAACCTGACCCAGGAAACATGGGGGGAAAGCTTTGGCAGGATAAAGCCACATGAAGAGATCTGCACTAAAAAGAGTATATTTTGGTTTTCATAGCTAGTGCCAACTTCCTGTCCTTGGTGGCTCACGCGGGAGCAGCAGACTGCAAGAGGATCTTAGCTAGGTGTCCTCCTGGATATTTGCTCTCTCACTGGTCTCTTCAAATTTCCAAAGAGGAGACTGTTTCTCTTGCTATGTAGGGGTCGGGCCTATTGTTGAGGCCTCTGTGGAAATGTCTCCGTTACCATGGCACAAACAAGATGTCTCGATGGGTTTATTTATCCCATTCTAGGAAATAGGGCAATATTTCACTCTGTGTGAAATATGTCACTCTATGCAAAGGGAAGGATAGACACATATCTCATATCGGCACATGCCTTTGGATAGTTTTAATTTTTTAAAAATACATTTTTATGCAAATTACTTAAACTTTACTTCAGTGATTTATAAACTAACACTGTACCATTCGAAAATACTATTCCTCATCTTTACATCTAGTATTCTTCAGCCATGCATTTTATCCTTAAATAATTTATCCATCTCAAATGTATATTTTTGCAAGAGGTATAATGTCAAGCCAAGCACAGTGGTATACAAAGGTAATTCCAGCACTGTGAGAAGCTGAGGCAGGAGGATCGCAAGTTCAAGCCCAGCCTGAGCAATTTAGGGACTTAAGGAGACACTATTCATACTAAAACACGTGGAAACGGGTTGGGGATGTTACTTGGTGTGAAGGCTCTGGGTTTGATCCCGTGTACCAAAACCAAACAAAAACATGTCAAGGTCTTTTTCAAAAAAACACCGCAGACTCGATGACATTTATAGGAAGGCCACCACTTCCTCCACCGATGGTCCAGTCAATGTGTTTCTGTTTCTGTTGTTTATTTTCAGACTCCATCCCATTCCGTTGGTAGTGGACACTCATGGATGTATTTTCTTTCTTCTTTCCTTCTTCCCTCTCCTCTCTCCTCTCCTCTCCTCTCCTCTCCTCTCCTCTCCTCTCTTCTCCTCTCTTTGTGCTAAAAGTTCAGCTCAAGGTCTCACTCACGCAAAACACAAATTCTAACACTAACTATATCCCCAAGCCTCAGATTTGGAACCAAAGCCATTCACTGCATTAAGTTTTAAAAGGCAAAGTATTTTTTTGTAATCACGTTAAGTTTATAGGTTCCTGAACAAAAGCATACTCTCTTTGGGATAGTAAAACTCTCACGTTCAAGTGTGGTGTGGCTTTTCACTGTTGTTTTACAAGTTTATTTTTAATAGTTTTCTAGCCAATTAGCTATTGTTATTGTAAATAAAATGTGCCCCTTGGCCTGTTTTCTAACTGGTGAGTTTTTATACAGGCAAGACAGAACTTTTGTGTCCTTATTCTCAGCTACCTTACTACACTGGTGTTAAGACTGTTTCTTAATTTTTAGTGGTTGAATTTTTTTTGTGCATACAATTATGTAATTGTGCAAATGTATGGAATTTCACTTCTTTTTGAATTACTGGCCCTCAATGTTTTCTTTAATTTCTTATTTCTAGAACCTCAGCACTTCACTAAAATTACTCCATGTGCTTTCCCATAATGAATTACCCTGTTTCATCATAGGCAAACATTTTTCTAATAATTTCACTAGAAGATTTTGCTTTCTTTTTAATGAAAAAGGAATTCACATTTTCACTGTTTTCAGCATCTTTGTTGATGCTGCTTTGCTTTATGTGATAGATTATAATATATTTTGTTATATTTTGACATTTGTCTGAATGTTTTATTACACAGAAATAGTGTGGAAATAAACTTTTTTTCTTTTTGTGGTACTGAAGATTGAACTCAGGACCTTATACTTGCCAGGCAAGCGCTTATTCTACTGAGCTATCTCCCCGGCCCTGAAATAAACTCTTTTTTGGATATCTTAGGATCACGCTTTAGGTTTCAGTTCCATAATAGCATTTGTGAATTTAATTTATTTGCATTCATGTATAAGAATGGACTATAATTTTTAGTATATATTTGAAAGTTGGTTAGCAAAAGTACATTTTTGTCAAAAAACTTTGAATATTATATTTATCTCTGAGTTTTAGTAATTTCATTACCATTAACATTGTCTAATTTTGAAGCTGTCTTAAAATTCTGCTGAGTCTTTCCAAATGACTGTATCTTTACTCCTTTGTTTTCTAAAATTGCAATTATTTGGCCCGAATTTTCTAGCACTTCTGGAATCTCTAAAATAAACTTTCATTGCAATTCACATATTTGATCCAAGGTTTCAAAACTATTTACATATAACTAAAATTTCATTTTTATAATTCTTTATAGGTTGGTTTATTTTCCTGTTTGTTCACCAGTAATACAAAAGACTGTGTTTTCTTTTTTATTCTTGCCTAAATTACCTAAATTGCTTTCATTGTTTAATGCATTTATAAAGAAAAATGTTTTTTTATAATTCATTCTCACCATTTTCCTTTCTAATCCTTCCTTTGTTTTCCGTGGATTTATTGAGTTACCATCCCCCAGTGGTTTGAGTGCAATTCCCCATCTATATAAATCTTCTCTTTTTACAAAAATGCAAATATTTAAAATGTGTATTTTATTCTTAATAAATTATATATTTTTTCAATATCACATACTCTCTATACACAGTGTTTTGTCCATTGTTTTCACATTCTTCAAAATGTGAAAATTGATTATTAAAGAGAAAAGTTTTGTTTTTATCACTAGTTATTTTTAAATTTTAGATGGTAGAGCTTTACTTTCCATTATGGTGGGAATTGCAGGCTGGCTGCGCCCCATTGTGACAGGAGACCGCACTGTGTCACGTTCTGTCTGTTCGAGATTTACTGATCACAGGTCAGGTGAGGAAGAGACCGTGAACAGTCGCCACAGCGGGTGGGGAGCGCTGTCTGGAGAGGCCAGTGCCTGGGGCGGCCTCCAGGGCGCCCTTGCCATGGAGCCTGTTCCCGGGGAGCCCAGACAGGAGGGGTCCTTCATCGCTCAGCACCAGCTGCCTCCTGACCAGCCTGCAATAAGACAAGCACATGAATCCAAAGTAGATGCTTAAAAAGTAGAATAGTAACTTCCTGTGCCATTTGCGGCGGTCCAACCTAAAAACAGAAAACCCAGAGAAACAAGCAGAGCAACAGGAAGTGGGGCCTGTGATGCACATATAAGATATAGATAGAAATCGAGATCGAGAGAGAGAGACAGAGAGAGAGAGAGAGAGAGAGAGAGAGAGACAGAGACAGAGACAGAGACAGAGACAGAGAGGGAGAGACAGGGAGACAGAGAGAGACAGAGAGGGAGACACAGACAGACAGGGAGACAGAGAGAGACATACAGAGAGAGACATTTTCATTTCTTTATATGAAGTGAATTCATTCTCATTACATCTAATAAAATTTTGGGGCCACAAATAGATGAGAAAGGAGCTGGCCCTGAGGCCTTTTCCAGGGAGATCGGAGGCTCTCCACACAGAATGCTGAACCTTGACTACTTAACAGGTGTTGCAGTCACTTTCTTTGTCACTGAGACAAAATGCCTGATACCTACAACGTAAGGGGAGTCCGTTTTGGCACACAGTCTGTAGAGGCTCAGTCCGCCATCACCTGGCTCCAGAGCAGGGCAGCAGGACAGAGGCGTCACAGGGGAGCTACGCAGGGCTCAGGAGCAGACTACTGGGCGGAGCTAGGCAGGGAGGGGAAGCCTTCCCGGTCACCCCTGTAGCACCCCTCCTTTTCTGACTGACCTGGGCTCCTAGCAGCAAGTTGGCTAGAGCTGTGTGCAACCCAGGTGCCTTCCAGAAGCCCCATGCGTGAAGCACAACACAACCACAACAGCAGACAAAGTGGTATCACCTCTCTGGGCAGCTCATTTTCGAGTCTCAGAAGGTGAAAGCACTTTTCCTTTGACCTTCCCCCAGCATTGCAGGGAACTGTGGGGAGCTAGTTGGTTGCTTCATACCGCGTAAGGTTCAAGCACTCAACACCTGAAACAGCTGCTGCGGTGACACTTAGTTGGGTTTAGTTTCTGGCCCACAAAAATGATAAATCCACCTCGAGTTATAGCTACTGACGGATAAGATGAGAGGCACACTTTGGTTTCCCCAAAGTCAAGCCAAAGACTGGTGGCAAGCAATTCAGAGGGGTGCAAAAGCTGGTTTGTCCCATTTGAAAAGAAACAGTGTTAAATATACAGGAATTATGCCAACTGGTTGTTAAATTTTGGTCCCTCAAATCTTAAAATCCACCAGGCTGAAGGATTTACCCAGCTGTGTTCAACATGCAACTCACTGATGCCTTGCCTTCTTTGTAAAAAAATTTATAATAGGGCTGAGGAGATAGTTCAGCAGTCTAAGCACCTGCCTGGCAAGCACAAGGACCCAGGTTTGATCCCCAGGACCCCAGGCTGCGCCAGCCCCAGAACCCAGGGCATGCCTTGCTGGCCACCAAAACCAGGTGTAGGGGCACAGGCCTATAATCCCAACACTGAGGAGGCTGAGACAGGAGTATCTCTATAAGTCCAAGCTGTGTAGCAAGACTCTGTACCAAAGAAATAAAAAGGTTTTTTTTAATGTTTAGAAAGTTTATAATAATAAATATTTTAAAAGGAAGCTTTGTTACTTGTAAACATCAACAGCAGTACATATTTTATACGTGACCCAGGACAACACCTCTTCAGTCAATGCAGCCACATGGGCCAGAAGCTTAAACATACCTGAGCCATAGAAATTAATAAATATTAAAACACACACACAGAGAACAAAGTGGAACAAAATAAAATCTTCTTTGCTTGCTTCTTTTCTTAAAAACAGGGTAGCAGCACGTCCCTAACAGCTGTCAATGTCCAGTGTGGAATCTCATACCCATTCCCTTAAAAACTGGCAAATATTCAAAGAAAAGATATGAAGTCTACAGTAGTGTGTGTTTTTAGGAGGCTTTTATTCATTTAGTTGCAGTACTTGGGATTGAACTCAGTACTTTGCACTTGCCAGGCAGGTGCTTAGTCTACTGAGCCATCTCCTCGGCCCTAGTATTGTATGTCTTTATATACCCATGAGGAGAGGTGGCCATATAGAAACCATGAGAGCACACCTTCATTCCCCACGTCATGGGTTTCGATGGCCCTAACTGAGCACAGCCTGTTAAGTAATACCTGCATCCAAAGTATCCTCAGCCTCCAGAAGACCCAGTTAGGGGCTTCAGCTTTGCATTGGCAAGGTGAAGGATGCTGGCTGTTCACTATTTCTCTACCCAGACTTACCACAGGGTAATAATCTGAATTCTCCTCCAATTCTGAAGTCCCGGGAGTCAAGGAGAAAAGTACTGTGGAACTCAAGAGAGTGAAGCAATGTCAGGAGTTGTTGACTTGAGCCTTTTACAGCTCGGCATATTAATATGGCTTTACTTTTTATACCTTGTTTTTATACTTTTCTGCTGGATGGTTAAGACCAAGATAGAGCAAGACCTATACACCAAGAAATGTAACTTCTGTATCTGCCAAGGTCAGTCAAATCCGCTCAGGATTTACCCTGAAACCCTGACTGCAGTTTGTAGATCCTTTATCAGTGTCAGCCACGTGGATGAGTCATGGCCATTGCTTGACCAATTTGCTCTCTGTGAAAGCCTGAGAGAATGTTTTCTCTCCGTGTGACTCTGCTTAGGCACACTCTACATCAGTGATCAAGTCCCTCGGATAACCCACTTCTATCATGGACTACTGGACTATATTGGATTATTTTGCTGAATTCACACACTTACAATATTTAAATGGCAATAGAATACCCATCTCTGACAAAACT
>NW_004524611.1:5089701-5097565 GCF_000260255.1 Octodon degus
CTCTCCGCACACTCACCGGACCTGGGCTAGGACTGGGTCTGGGGGCTCCCGGAACTCAGCAGAAAATCCTACTCGGCGGGCGGGGTGGGAGAGGCACTGCGGAGTGGTGGGGGGTGGCCCAAGGGGCTGGGAGAGGGTCTGGCCCACGCTGCGCCTGGGCTGGGACTGGTCCTGCTGGCGTTGGGTAGCAGGAAGCTCTCCGCACACTCACTGGACCTGGGCTAGGACTGGGTCTCTGTTTTTCAAAAGTAATGCATTGCTCACTTAGATTTGCCCAAAGGTGGTCAAGTGACATTTTGCTTTGCAAAAATTCAGTTTGCGTGGGTTTAAACATGTGCAATATATTTTAATGAATTTTAATTCAATTTTTATTCTTAGATACTCATTGGTGCACAAATAGTCCCAAAGGTGACAGCAGGGCTTTGTCAGGCAGCCCCTGTATCCTTCTGACATGATCTCGCTGGTCTACAACAATCATTTCGCTTTGATTTATGACAAAGACCATGTTTTCCACCCCCAACTTCACACTGAGAATCAGACATTTTCTACAAGGGACCTTGAAGATGGGGTCCCTCATGCCTACATCTCTATGCCCAATCTGTGTGCTGGCTCATAGCAGAAATCTTCGCTTTGTAAAGAAATGCAATCTTTGAAGTGTGCTTTTTAACTAAGATGCTACGGATTCTTAAGCAGTTGTAGAAAGTAGTGTAGTGGGGGTGGAGCCCCACACACCCTCTACACATGTTGCATAGTCAGAGTAGAATGGCACAGCTGGGAAACCAGTGTCACGCTCTTCCCGTTCTACTTTCACAGCACTTGTGCTTGTGTGTGTTTAGCCAGTCACACATCGTGTTACGCTATGTGGTCATTGATGACCACACGTGCAAGGTGGCCAGACACAAACCACAACAGCCTTACTCAGCCATTGTGCAGGGAGGGGAGCACAGGAAAAACAGCCTAATTTCTGTATCAAGAAAATTAAGAAAACCCGTACAAAGTAGAGAAAAGGCAAGGGAGAAATCCTAAATATTTATTGGGCCAAGACATCAGCCAACAGTAATACATACAAGAGCTCTGATCCTTTACATATACATTCAAGAAACATGAAAAGAAGATGCTGTCTGAGATTCCTGAGATGTATGATGCTGGCTCAGAACAATCCAAGGATGCAGGAGTCAAGGACCAATAACCAAGATTGGCCTTACATTGCACTGTGTGAAAGCAAAATGGTAGAGCCCCGAGAAGGGGTCAGAGAGAAAGAGAGAACAGGTGGGGGAGATGGCCATGTACACATTTAATGTTCTTTTGCTTACAAGTATTTGAGTTTGGACTGCGGGTAGCCCAGTTGAACCAGCTTTCCGGGCCCCTATCTACAGATGGCTAACAGCTTTCTTTCTACTTTCTTGTGTCCCATCATTAGGAAAAGTAAACATACAGGCATCTGTGGTTGAAGCTTTGTGCTCACTTACAGTAAAAAACATAACCAGCTGCACAATGGTTCTCCACACGTAGTAAATTATTTGTGTTACACACAATTACACTAATTATGGAAGTAAAATAAAAGGTCACCGTCTCAAAGTGTGGCCACATGGGTGGGTTAGGCAGCCACAGAGGGCCAATCTACTGAGCTTCAGGGCATCAAACCTTGCTCTCGTAATCTGACACTCTTTTCTTTCTTTTTCTCAAAATTTCACTTTGTTTTGCTTTGCCCTACCCTAGATTTTCTTTTTTCTTTGCTTTTTTTTTTTTTTGGATGTCTATTTTTTGAAAAGAAAAGTTAATGCAAAATGTTGTCATTCTTAACATTTTGTATTATCTTCCTGCGCTTTATTATTTTTGTATATTCTCACCTCAATATTTCAGCATCGGCAACACATATTAAATATCACTGACCAGAGAAGGTTAAGGAATGTTAGAAAATAGTCATGTTCATATTTCTATGAGTATGAATCAATGAGCATTAAACATCTTAGAAATATAGCTTATTAGCTTTAAGCTATTCTAAACCAGAGAAATTTTTTGTTTTGTTTTTAAATATTTTATCAGCATCTATCTGTGATACATAATTGATGTACTCCTCAGGAGGTCCAGCACATGTACATACCGCCACCTGACCCTTCCTGCCACCCTTTCCTGTCCCCTCCTGCACCCTCAGGCCCCCCACCAGCCTTCACAAAGTCTGTCACCCCATTTCCTATCACCTGTCTTTCATGTTGCTCCTAAAATTATTCAGACTGTGTTTCTCCTGTAAGAGAAGCCATGCACGACTTAATCTGGTAGATCTGATGCATTTCACTCAGCCTTATGGACTCAAGGAACATCTATTCTCCCTACATATAACTCAAATGTATCCTTCTTTATGAGAGCTAAAAAATCACGCATTGTAAGTTTATCCCCAGCCACAAATTTTGCTTATCTTTGCCTGAGAGGGCTGAATCTTAAAAAACAAGAGAGGTGCCATGTTGCACAGAGAGAATGAAGAAGACTGAAGTCAGGTTTATTCACTTATAAAGTTCATGCTGTTGCATATTTATAAATTCCAAAACTCCTTTTAAAATGTATGCCATTCACATAGAACATGTTACTATATGTAGTCACAGAGCAATACACAGGCAGGTGCTTACACAACTGAGCTGTGTCCCTGGCTCCATGTAGTAATATGAAAAGCAGGCCATAACTTCACATGCTGCTGTCGAAAGAAAACCCAAGATGAGACATCGCTGGGAAAGTCAAGCTACAAAGAAGGCGAGCAACAGCAACGCTTCTAGGTGCAAATGTCTTCTTGGTATTTCCAGGAAAATTATGTTTTTCAAATCCTGAATGCTAAGAACAACTAGCTAAGAAATCAGACCACTTATATATGTTGTATACGTCCTTTGCAGATATCCCCCTGCCTCAAGGGGCTGTAATATGGGTTTTCCAATCTGCAGGGATTTGCACTGTCCTGCACCTTGAGGCAAGCCCACCGGCCTCAGGCCACGGGACCACAGTCACAAAGTATGCTGTCCAACACAGTAAAATACTACTTCCTATCCCATTGCCCCCAACAAAGTGCCACCCAATAAGGTTTGCTGGTGTTCCCATGCTTGCATAGTCACTATTAGTCCTAAATTTTAATATTTCATTTATTAAATAATTTAAGATATCTATAACAGGCAATGAAAAAGTGGAAATATAAGAGAGACAAAGGACATCATGCATTTTATTGCAAGCTGTGTTTTCAATCCCTGCAAAGTTACGCATCACTGAACAATGTTCTCCTGAGTTCTTTGCATATTGTCAAGCATTAAGGCGTGAAAATGACAAAATAAAGCTCAGAGGCCAATGCCAGCCTTTTAAAGAAAAATGTATAATTTTCCAGGATGTTAATGTTTTACAGCCTACTCTCAGCAGAAACGAGACCTTGATTTTTAGCAGTTGGCAAATCCCGAAGCATAAAGTCCCTCACAGTCGTCACATTTGAGCAACCAACACAATGCCCTCAAACGCAGACTTGCAAAGAGATGTCACCCATCTGTCTCCAGGAGAGTCTGTGCGCCACCTCTGAAAAGTGAACATTTAGGGAATGAAAATACAAATGGATTTATTAGGGCAAGTCTCAGAAGCAAAGGACGAACATGGCGCAAATGCCCATCATCAACTGAGGTATTAACACATAGCTTTTACAGGAAGATGGTGCTGCACCACAATCAGGGCTTCTCAGTGTCAAAATGAGAAAGTAGATGTCTCTGTAGATGAGTAGACCAACTGTCGTGGAACCTAAGGTCCATGAATGTTCATGCACACTCCAGTGAGACACCACTGAATCTTGGCTTAATAAGAATCTGGAGTAGTTTTGCACACACACCAAAAAAATCACCTTTTTAAAAGAACATATTTAGTACAAGGTCTACACTGTCTACAAGGTCTCACTATGCAGATCAGACTCGTAGTGATTCTCCTGTTTTTAGCCTCTGAAGCACTAGGATTATAGGCACGTACCATCAAGCCCAGTCTCAATCGCCATCTCAACACACCCCAGGGGCGGGGCCGGCACGGGATGCTGTGGATCGAACCCTGGCCTCTGCACTCTGCCTAAGAAGGCGCTTTAGTCTGCTGAGCTGTCTGGCCCACCCTCAAAAAATATAATCTTAATGTCTCAGCTACTTGTTGCTGGGACAAATACCCGACACTCAAAATGAAGGAAAGAAAGGTTTATTTAGCTCACAGTTACTGGAGGTTTCAGTCCACACTCAGCTGGCTCCAACGCAGAGTGGCACATGGCGGAGAACAGCCTTCTGTGATGGCAGCAAAGAGCAAAAGGAAGAAATAGCAGCAACAAGGGCCACAGAGAGCAAATCTGTCTCCCTTATGCTGCATTCAAACTCTCTGCCCTGGCCAGGTGTAGCACTCACACCCATAATCCCAGAAGCACCCATACCCATAATCCCAGCAGCACCCACACCCATAATCCCAGCAGCACCCATACCCATAATCCCAGTGGATCATGAGTTAATCACAGACTCTAGAAATCTTCCCCATGACTGCATGAGACTTTGAGGGGACAACTAGACACAAGCCATAATGCCTAACTTTAAGAAAGATGAGAAATCTTTGAGTTAAGCCTTCGAGGAGACATGGCTGTGTAGTGGGCATGGCTCAGAGAGGCTCCCACGGCCTCCTCCCTCAGACTTGTTAAGCAAGGCCAAATATGACGGATGTCACCCCCAAGGAGAGGTTGCAGAACAGACTGTGGCTGTCCTTGTGGGTGGTCTCCCTTGCTCTTTCTTGGCTCTGTGGCTCTGAAGGAAGAGGCTCCCACGTCATGAGGGAGCCTTGTGCAAGGGCACAATGTAGGTGACCTTGGAACTGCATCTTCTGAGGCTCCTGAGATGCACCGGTGGGCACATGGATGGGCATCCCCTCCCCGTCAAACCTCAACATGGCTGCAGCCTGGGGACAACTTGACAGGAATCTCTGGTGAGGCTCAGTGCCTGGCACCCAGACACTATAAAGAGACAACACATGATTTTTCTTTGCAGCTGTTGGACTTTGAGGTAATTTGTAATGTAGCCATAGGTTACTAGCAGGGTTCACAAGGAGTAGCACAGCAGTTAGGGACAAATTTAGAACAGTAGAAGGATGATGGAGCAGGCATCCTAGAGTTGTATGTTTCACCTTATGACAGAGGTGCCCTGTATCAAGAGGCAGATGGACAAAGCACTCACAGTAGCGCCAGTGGGAGGTAATGCAACGCAAATCTGGAATAGCACCATAACCAAAGCAGTAACTCCAATTCAGCTACAAAGCAGAATCTCAATAGCCTCATCTTCAAGTTGATGTTTCTTACAAAAGTTCTAAATGAATATTCACTATTAAAACAGCTATTTGTGACAAAAGTAAACAAAAAAGGCTATAAATGAAGGACAATTTTGTAGTGAATATATATATATATATATATATATATATATATATATATATAAAATAGCATAAATATACAGCTACTTTCCCTTAGTTCAATAAAAAGAAAATTTTGAACTAACAGTGTTCAGACAAGATATCATGTCTGCATCTTGTAGTATGAATAATGACTACAAAGACAACAATGGGAAATGTATTAATTATTATAACTGTCCTACTAACCTGTTTTGAAACTGCCTCATTGCTACTTCTTGCTTAATTAAATTAATATAAAAATAAATAAAACACCTACTTGGATTTAATATTAAATTAATTACACAAATGTCCTTTTCAAAAAACTGTTTTAATGTAAATAAACACATTTCTTTCAATTCCCATTTCATGTTGTATTGAAAATAAAAAGAGCCACGTCGGGTACACGGTTTGTGCCTGGGCCATGGTCTGACCAGAGGAGAAAGGGGAGAGGTTGCTGCTCTGTCACCTTCCAATTTCTCACCCATGATGCCCTGCTATGAATCCGGGAGGATCTTCCCGAATCCTGCAGAGTCACAATATCCCTCCCTCACTATACCTCAATGTGTCCCCAAAACATCAGAATACAATTCTGGCATGGTCAATCTCACCCTGTGTCTCCTGCTCTTCTTATTTTTTGTCCTTTTACTTCAAACTCTGCTCTTACTCTCTCTGGGACCAGCACAGTGGTTTCCCCCGTGGCTCCAGTGCACCCAACACTCCACCACCTCAAGTGCCTTGCATGTGTGGTCCCTTTGCAAGAACAGTGAAGTGTGTCACAGGGCACCCCCTTGTCAATTTGACACCCAAAATGTATCTTCTCTAACCACAATTAACTTCAAAATAAACACAATAGCAAGGTCAAAATTCTAGGTCATGTTTGTGACTATTCTTTGTACTATCAAAAATGCAATAACCACTTTCCCCAAAATCTCAATAGTTTCAGCATTTCCCAGAAGTCAATCCAAATCTCCACTGAGCCCCAAAGCCAACTCTTGACTGTGAATCCCTATTAAAAAAAAAAATCAAAAACAGGTTACATTTTCCAAGACAAAATAACACAGGGTAACTGTTGGCATCTCAAAAGGGAGCAGTGGGGGATAGAAAAGAATCAGACCAGAGCAAGACTAAAACATTAGATCCTCTACCTCTGCATGTGGCATCCAGGGCCCATGGTGTTAAAATGTGTGCTCCATAGGGCATGGCAGCCCCTTCCATATAGCTTTGCTGATTGAATCCCATTGTGACTTCTCTATTGCACTGGACCCACTCACAGCCTACAGCATTACTCTGTAGATACTTCACACTCCTGTCTTCTCTGACATCCTGGGGACCCCACTGTGCCTTTGGCTTCGTCCCCACAGCTTTATATATCCACCCTCAAGAGCACATCGGCTGGCCCCAGGAGCCTTTCCTCCAAATTGTGGTGGAAGCCTCTATGATCCTGTAAGTCTTGCATTCGGCATGCCTGAAAACCACCAGCATGCAACAATGCCAAAGTCTCCCATCAGTTCAAGCAACAGCCAGACCCCTTAGATTATGGTTCTAGTGGCCTCTGAATGCTTGGATGACTAAGCACAGTGACACGGAATCCAGGAAACCAACAGGCTAGGTGGTCTTCTCAAGCAAAGGATCCAGAAGTTCTCTTTTCAAAAGAAAACTTTATACCTTTTCACCCTGAGCTGTTTGTAGATCAACTTGCCGATTCTTGAGATATCCTCAAGACTTTTCTCTTCTTATCCTCATTTAAAGTACTTGGTGTCATTCTAATGCCATTATCTCTCAGCAACCACATACCCCTTGGCCCCAATTTCACATATGGCTTTTTTGACGTCAAAGCCTAAGTTTTTTAATTCTTTCTGCTCTGCATTTTGCTCCCAATTCTCACTATAAATCTGGCTAAAAGCAGTCAGCAGTACCCATGCCACAGCCTAAATGTTGGGGTGTCTTGAAATTTCCTCCACCAAATAAATTAATCCACTGCCCTTAAGCCCAGCCTTCATGTCACTTAGAAATGTATGCATATGTATATTTATGCTGCTCTGAAAGATTCTATAAGAAATTCTTAATGATTTTTGCTTTTTGAGAAAGAGAAGAATATTTGGTTTTGTGCCTAATTAAGACTCAAAATTCTACACATCTCATATTTTCTAAACCACACACACTGTGTCATACATAGTTATCTGGGTAGTGAAATTCTGAACACTTTGCCAGTAACTTTAAAAAGAATATATTTTTGTTTATAATGAGTTAAGTGTTTCTGCTCATAAATAACTCTTGGCTTCTAATTTTGTACAAAGAAGCTTGAAAATTGTGCTAGAACTTTCTGGGGCTGGGGAGATGGCTCAGTAGAATAAAAGTTTCCCTGGCAAGCGCAAGGGCCTGAGTTCAATTCCTGGTTCTGCAAAAAAAAAAAAAAAAAAAAAAAAAAAAAAAAAAAAAAAAAAAAAAA
>NW_004524611.1:5097665-5112382 GCF_000260255.1 Octodon degus
AAAAAAAAAAAAAAAAAAAAAAAAAAAAAAAAAAAAAAAAAAAATTCCTAATGTTTAGACTTTAGGTTTTGCCTTTTTAAAGCTCATATCTTAGTCTTTGAAAGATCAGGGCTGGATTTCTTCATCACATCTGCAGATTTCATACTGCTCACAAGCTAAAGGACATTTTTAGTAATGCATGCACCTGACCATCGGAATAGATAGCGCATATGAACATACATGCACCTAAAAATCATGGTTCCCATATACATGAAACTAAAACTTTACACAAAAGAAAGAAAAAATAGGTGACCCAACACGCACATTCGAAGGCTCAACACTTCATCTTCACTGATACACAAAGGAACAGCCAGAAAATGCAGATAGAAGGCCTGAGCCAAGCCGTAGACTTAGGAAGCACAGAGCACCCTACGGCAACAGCAGGATGCCCGTTCTTCTCCAGAGCACGTGGACTACTTACCAGCGTGGGCCATGTGTGGGGCCGTGGAACAAGTAAACTAAAGGGATTCAAATCCATATTTCCATGGTAATAGATTAGAAATCAATAACAGAATGAAGCTGACAGATGTGTGGCAATGAAATAACACCAGTTGGTCAAGATGAAATCACAAAAGAAATACTTGAGATGAAAAATTTCTGTATACCACATGCCAAATTTACAGCCTGCAGGAAAGCAATACCTAGCAAGAAGCTTGCCCCCGATTCATTTTTATTGTAATTATATTTTTGCCTTCACTTTCTTCTCAAGAAATTAAGAAATTAAATAACCTTGTACATCTTACTAATGTACAGTAGTAGTATTTATAATACTAAGTGATTATATAGGTAAGTTATCAAACTACATTTTTTTCAAACTATGTTTCTATGATTCATGTTTTTCTTTTATTCTGAGTAAGAGACAAGGTAAAAGATTTTTTCCCCTTATACTGAGCAGAAATGAATCTTACAATCATATCCTTTCTGTGTAACATGAGAAATTGAAAATATTTTTCCCAGTCCCTAAATTTCAAGTTTTCGGTCTACTCTTAATACTTTCTATCTTGAGAAATATTTTAAATGACTTTAGCTCCTAATATTGAACTTCAATTACTATATTTTCTGCATTTTTTAATTTTCTCTGGGGGGCCAGGGAGATGGCTCAGTGGGATAAGTGCTTCCCTGGCAAGCACAAGAGCCTGAATTCAATCCCTGGTTCCATCAAAATAAATAAATAAATAAATAAATAAATAAATTTACTCTGCATTGTCTCACATTATTATGCACCAATCTATTTTTTCTATTTTTAGAATGAGCCCCCTATCTTCTTACTACCAACCCTAATTGTTCCATCTTGAATTTTACTGGGATTTTTTAATTGGAAATGTTCTGAAATTGTATAATAAGTATATGTTTATGGAAACATGTCTTCCAATAGTGAAGTGGGTTTTCATCAGCTTGGTTACTTTTCTGTGTTGAGTCATTCCTAGGTTTGTAGTGCAGCATCAAATAGGAGATGAAGTTAAGGATGGAGGAGGAGAAGCTTCACATAAACTGAGAGGATGTGGAGACATCATTCCTCACCCCAGAGTCCTCGACTCTAGAGACTCCACGTTTGACCTCTGCCTCGCCCTTGATGGCCACTACCATGGGGGACGTGTTTGACTACAACCACATCTTCAGGTTTCCGACGTAGATGTCCCTGGAAGATGGGCGGTTACAAGAGTCTTCGACCTCACGCCGTGCGCTCCCTGTTCAGGTGCAGTCACTTAGTTCCCTGTAGTCAGCTCTAATATGTTCAGGTCTTCCTGCTATTTTTACATGTAATTGGTTCATCTCCACTGAAATACTCAAAATGTAAGTTACACGGGCATGCTGATGTCACCCACTATGTAAAAGGAAAGGAAAAGCAAATGTTGTGCATGTTAAATCTACTTAATAATGAAACAAGAGAAAGGCATATAGCCTCTGGAGTACTATTTTGTGTTATGCATGTGTGGCAGCAATCACACTATTCCTAACACTATTTAGAATCTTGGCACGGGCAGTACGCAAGCTCCAAGCATATAAGCCATAAACAACTTCCTTGTATTGATGGTTGTGACCCCTACCAGCCCCCAAGAGAAGTACCATATTAGCTCTGCTTTGAAGAAGAGAAAACTGAGGCCTTGAAGCACCAAGCTAGCTGTGTAAGGGCATGTGAAACCAGCCCCTAGAGCAGGTCATTTGGATCCAAGCCCACACCTAGTTACTTCCTGATCACAAGCCCAAGACCACAGTGAAGAACGCAAGTGAACCTTGCGTCGGGGTCAGGGGTTCCGAGCCCGCTGCCGCCAGGCAGGCCACTCACCTGCTACAGCTCCCGTCACCCCTAAGCTGAGAGACCGCACTCCCCACAACAGGAAGCCTGTGAGCAGTCCAGGGCTGGGGTAACTTGCAAAACCCTTTATTCTCTCACCTTTGCAAAGCGGTCATCACTGAATGGGTCCGGAAAAGCTGACTCGGTTGGCTGACTCGCCTGGATTCACAACATTTCTTTATCTTTCTCTCTGGCTCCAGCCCTGTTCCATGTGGATCCCATATCTAAGGACACAAGAACAGTAGATATACTAGTGTCATCTCTCTAGATTAGAAACCAGATGCAGCATAAATAGATCACTCAGTCTAGCAGATTGAGACTGAGAAATGGGGTGCTCTGCCCAGAGTATTATGGAAACAATAGCCCACATCACATCCCTTCTCATTTTCAAGAGTTTGTAAATGGGGGTGTGGGTGGCTCGTGTCATGGTCTAGAGCCTCCTTCAGAGACATCTTTTGGAGCTGGAATACACAAGACACGGGAAAGTACCTCAGATGATCTCTGCTCATTTTCCCAGTCACTCCCTCTGAACTAGGTGGATCTTGTGAGTATAACCTTTGAGCTCCTTTTTTTCTTTTTTCAGTGTCCCCATGCAGCTCCTCACGCCGACAGCCCCTCAGGCCTGGCCTTTGTTTCTGGCCTCTCACATCATTGAGATCATTGTAACTCACTCTTTGGGTCTCATTACATATTTTCACAAGTCTTTGAAGCCAGAAGTTTATTCACTTAGAGTTGCAGCTCCAATTAAACTTTCAAAAGGCTCTGCTGCAAAACACGGTCCATAAATAATTAGAGTTGAATATCACTCAAAAGAGAATTCCAAGAAAGCCAGCTTGAGATACAAAGAGAGGCAAATCTTTATGCTCCAAATATGGGCTCAAATTAAAGGACGGATTTTGTGTTCCAAAGTAGTGGAAGTGGAGGTTTGGCATTAGCGAGGCATAAATGACGTTGCCTGTGCTTACTCAACTGGATAATTTCAGACAGTTGGGAGAGGAGAATGGAATCTGTAAAAGAAATTCAAGTTGAAACTATAAATTATGACATTAAAACAGAAGTAAATCTATCTTGAAATTATAGTGTCAGAAAACATGTAATTTAAAATGGCAGTGAGGCTAAAAGTGTAGACTGCTGTCCCAGGACACCCAGAGACTGTCATCCTCTCTCATCCGCTGGCCAGACTGGGAGTGAAGGTGTGGACCCACCACCAAGCCCTGCACCCGGGGCATGTGGCGCAAGAAACGTGTCATGGGCGTGCTGTGAAGGCTTCGTGGATGGGATTTAGGAAATGTCCTACAGTTTTCCCACAGGAGAACGGGGACACATTGGCCCTGACCTTGAGAAGACATGGCACTTTGTCTTCTACCAATGTCCTTCCCTGGGAGCTGAGGTGTTGAACAAAGCCATCCCTCAGAGGTCTCCCCACTTTTCACATCCGTGACTACAAGTGTAGGTGGGTGTGTGTCCCAGGCAAATCCTTCTCCTCATTCTAAGATGAGGGCGTTGGTTGCTTAATAATCTTAGGTTTGATTTTCACATACACAATCAAAATAAAAGTATCCACTTGCAACATTAAAAACAACATCAGTGGGGCTGAGATGGGTGTAAAGCATGCCGCAGGCTGTGGGTTCCAACCACAGAACAACAAGACAGACACACACACACATGCGCAGAGAGAGAGAGAGAGAGAGAGAGAGAGAGAGAGAGAGAGAGAGAGAGAACAACACCAGCACAAGATGCAAATAAGTAAGAGAAAGAGAACAGGAAGACGGAGAAAAAGGAGGAAGAAGAAGAGGAGGCAAAGAAGAAATCAGGGCATCATCTTGACTCCTGCCAACTGCACTAATTCCTCACAACCCAGAAACAAAACCCTCTGATCTCCATTGTGTTTTTTTTTTTTTTTTTTAGAACTAAGATAACCTGAAGTCATGAACATATTGGGGTCCCTGGTTTGGCACCAGTTTAGGATCTTTGGATTGGTGGGTCCCGGTGAGGGCTGCCCAGGAGTTTCAGTGCCTGCTGGGGTGTTTGTTTTTAGTAGGGCCAGTGACAAGAGAAGCACTCAGGTGGGAGTCATAAACACAATCAGGTTCTATAAACACAAACTTTAGATAGATAGATAGATAGATAGATAGATAGATAGATAGATAGACAGACAGACAGACAGACAGACAGACAGTCAGGGTGAGTTATATCTCAGTACCCATGAGGAATTGGTCTCGAGCTCCTGCAGACACCAAAATTCAAGTCTGTTATATAAAACATTGTCACACTTGCATAAAACCCACACACATGGTCCCATACACTTTACATCACCTCTAGATTATTTCTAATAGGGATCACAATGTGAATAGTATGGAAATTGTTGTCACACTATCTTGTTAAGGAAAGAATGAAAAGAAAGGGGAGTCTCTACAGGCGTGGGACCAACAGAGCTGCTTTTTCTCAGCTCCCTTCCATATGCAGTTGGTTCTATCTGTGATGGCTGATCTTGACTGTCACCGTGATTGGTCTGAGTGAGACCTAGGAGACTAACAAGGCATGCTTCCGGGTGCTTCTGAGTGATGCACAGGAGTATGACATTAGGGACTCTATCTGCTCCCATCCCGTTCCTCAGGTCTTCCCTGCTGTCTGTTGCACAGATGTCATGAAATGAGTGGCCTTGCTCGGTCACACCCTCCCGCCACACCCTCCTGTCATGCCCTTCTGCCACACCCTTCCGCCATGATGTGTCTGTCCTGGAGTCCACCAGCAGACCATGCACTGAAACTTCTGAAACAGAGCCACAATAATCCCTCTCTCTTTTAAATTGTGGACATCCAGTATTTGGTTTGAGCAACAGAAAGCTCACTGGGGGCTGGTGAAATAGCTCAGCAGACTAACGCACCTGCTTAGACAAGTGTAGGGACCATGTTCAATCCCCAGCACCACGTGCCTCGCCAGCCCTGCCCCCGTGGCAAGCCGAGCCAGCCGGAGTTCAGGCATAGTGCTGCACACCTGCAATCCCAGCGCTGGGGAGGCTGAGCACAGGAGGCTCACTGGGAGTCCTTGAGCTGTCTCGTGAGACCCGGTAACAACCAAATACACCAAAAGGAAGGAAGGAAGGAAGAAAGGAAGGAAGGAAGGAAGGAAGGAAGGAAGGAAGGAAGGAAGGAAGGAAGGAAGGAAGGAAAGAAGGAAGGACAGAAAGAAGGAAGGACAGAAAGAAGGAAGGACAGAAAGTGCACTAATACAGATATATCGCAGGCCAGCTATATTTCCATATTCATATGTGCATGTATAGATTTAAATAATAACAAAAGAGACACCAGTTACCAGGCAGCAACCCCATGCCGATTACCATGTGAGTCCATTCACACTCTGCATAGGCTCTCAGAGGGACGCAGCTGGCAAAGCCACGCAGCTAGGATACCCGTGGAGGTGCCAGAGCCTCCCTGTTTCCTCAGTGGTTCTGCTACTTCCTGTGGTGGCCAGGCTTCAGACTCCTCCAGCCTTGACATTGTTCCATCCCTGACTTTGACCGAGACAAAGGCTGCCTCAGTAGATCTCCTCTGTTCCGGGAGTTGCTCCTTACTGTGGGATCTGCCCAGCTGCCCAGACCGGGACCCTCCTTCCCACAGAGAGAGAGGTGGCAGGCCTCACATGTCACCCCTCCTCCACTGTGCTTCGAAGCCACTTCAAACCCAAGAGCATTTCCGCTTTCATTTCTTTTCCCTGGCGACTCCCTACACTGTGCTCCACGTGCGTGCATGGAAATGTCATTGCTAATGAAGCTGGCAAGGAAACGAGGAAGAGATGCCAAACTCAAGCTGGAGATCTTGCCCAGGTGGTGGTGGGAACAGATGGGCGGGACTCGCGTGGAGGAGCCAGGAGGCGCCCTCACACTGCTTCCTGGGAGACTGCAGAGTGGGACAGCCCTGGAGCTTCCCAAGTGCCACCCGGCTCACCAGGTGTGGCTCTGATTCCCAAAGGTGAGGTGTGGATTCTGCAGTTAGAAATACAGACACAGCAACCAAGCCCTGAGAATAGATTTTCTTGGTGTGTTCTTGGGGTAGTATGAAGCCAGATTTCTTGTAGAAATTTCCAAAATCTAACAAATGAAGTGGAACCAAACCAACTGCTTTGAAGTCTCTCCAGTGAGAAAGAGTAGCAGCCCGGGCTCCGCTGAATGAGGAAAATGCAAAACACGGCTCTTATTCACAGCAGGTCAAGCCCTATCGAAGTACAACTATAAGTGTCTATTTCCTTCATCTACCAAGGGGAACTAGAGAATACGCATTGCTGATGCTGAGTCACCTTGATTACTTTTCAATTAACTTTATAATCCATTGAGTACCTTGGGCCAAAAGGATCAACTTATCCTTTAAATTGTGTGTATGACTGTGTGTTTGCGTGTAATCAATTAAATCAAAAGCATGAAGTGATCTGCCCAGGCCTTGACGGACAGCAGGCACAGAGCCCTGCAGTGCACACTGGTGACATGTGACAACCTGTGTGTGTGTGTGTGTGTGTGTGTGTGTGTGGTCTTTGAGCTGGTGACCAGCCTTGAGGGGGCAGTCACTCCATAGTGAAGCAAGAGCCTAGAGTTTCCAGCGAGAAGAGCAGGAGCAAGTCTGCACTATCCTTTCCTACCCTGCTCAATTGCATCCCAAGACGTAGCCCTAAACCTTCAATGCAGAGCCTCAAGTCATCCTTGAAGCAGTTTGTTTCATTCATTCATTCATTCATTCATTCATTCATTCATTCATTCTGCCATGGTCTGTGCAAAACTTGCTTTGAGCCAAGTGTTCTACTAGATGTTGAAAGAAATAAGTAAACCCTCTCTACTCTATTTTGACAATAAAGCCTTTTATTAAAAACTATAATATTAGGACCAGCCAGAGAGTGCAGTGGACTAAAGTGCCTGCTCAGGCAGACACAGGGACCAGGATCTGATCCTCTAGTGCCTTGCCGGCCCTGCCCCCAGGGCGCACTGAGACAGCAACTGCGACTGGGCTTGGTGGCGCACTCCTGTAGTCCCAGCGCTTGGAAGGCTGAACACAGGAGGATCACTATGAGTCTTATCTGTGTAGTGCAGCCCTGCAGATCTTCTACTAAATACATTTTTAAAAAAAACTATAATGTTATCTAGGAGCTTGGGAGACAGTTTGGCGGCCTAAGCACCTGCCTGACAAGCACAAAGACTTGGGTTCAATCCTCAGTACCACATGCTACGCCGGCCATTGAAACCAAGTGTGATGGCACACACAGAATCCTAGCACTGGGGAGGCTGAAACAGGAGAAACACTACGAGTCTAAACTGCATAGCAAGACCCTGTACCAAATAAATAAATAAAATTCTTTTAATGTATTTAGTATAGGGTCTACAGGGTCTCACTACATAGATCGGACTCAGCACCAAAAAACAGGGCCAGCCAAATAGCTGAGCAGATTAAAGTTCTGCAAGCAGGCACAGGGGTCAAGGATTTGATCCCGAAGCCTGCCCTGTCGGCCCCACCTCCAGATTGTGCTGAGACAGCAATTGAGACTGGGCATGGTGGCCCACACCTGTAATCTCAGCTCTTGGGAGGCTATAAACAGGCAGATCACTATGAGTCTGATCTAGTAGTGAGACCTTGAACGCCCTGTAGACCCTTCCGAAAAATACAAAAATAGTAATAAATAAATAAAGTGAGGGCTGGTGAGATAGCTCAGTGGTCTAAAGCACCTACTTAGAACAAGCTAAGCTAAGCAAAGCACAGGGACCGCGGTTCAATCCCCCAGCACCACATGCCAGCCAGCCCTGCCCCCTGGTGGGCTGAGCTGGCCACACACACACACACACACACACACACACACACACACACTAAATAAATAAATAAATAAATAAATATTTAAAAAAAATTAAAAATAAATAAAGTGAAAACACACTCTCACGTGCTACTTGCTCAAAGAGACATGGTGGCACAGGCTTTCTGGGTAGCAGTGCATTAATGTGGCATTCAAAGCCCTCTACTCCTCCTCTCTTTGTATCATACAATTACATTATCAGGGGGCTGGGGAGATAGTTCAGTGGAATAAGTACTTACCTGGCAAGCACAAGGTCCTGAGTTCAATCCCTGGTACCATCAAAAAACAAAACAAAAAGATAACATAAAATTACATTTTCAGGAATTTTCCCTAAGTATATAATGAAAAACATTCATAAAAATGTGCCAGCACTTTCTGACAAAAATATACTATTTATAACTTTAATAGAAGAATAACATAAAGTGTCTTAGCACTGAAAAAATAAGTTTAGTCAGCCTTGATGTGTCTCACACCAGGGAGCAGTGGTTCTTAGCTTTTGGGGTGAAAGCAGCAGTCGCCCCTCAGCCTGTGGATGCACACAGAAAGGCACACGCATGATTACAGGCAATGCCTAGGTCCTCTTGTTTCTGTTCAGTCCTCCACTCCTAAAAGATCTTAGTCACTTGGAAGGATTTGTGCAATGGGTTGCTAAACAAAAAAGAAACTTGGCTTAACTATAGTGGGTGATACAAGCTCATCATAGACACATACCTCCAGGACCTGTGCGCGTGGACGACAACAGTGACGGGTCCCTAAAACCCAACCTCAGCTGTCTTGTAGAACCAGGACCCCCTTAGGGACTTGGTGCATCTGAAAGAGCGAGGAACTGGAGATCTGCTGGTGTGGGAACTGGGTGCTCCTGAAGATGGGGTGATTCTAAGCCCTGCTGCCCAGGACAGACTCATTGCCAGGGCAGGAGGCTGTGGGGATCCCTGCACAATTGCTTTTCCTCCACCTCAGCAACTGCCAGGGGGCAGGCTCAGACACCTCCCAGCCAGCAAGCACAGCCTGGGGCAAAGCCCCACTCTGCCAAACCTCCTCCTGGTCCCCAGCCTCTCACTAGAATGGTGTTATGGGGACCTGGAGGCTGGGCCTGCAGATGCTCAGCAGTGAGGAGCAGCAGGACAAAGCCTGGCGCCTCACCCTAGTTCGTGTCTCTCTCACTACCTTAAAACTTTGGATCAGACTGCTGCTCAGCACCACATGCAGGCATGCTACTCACTTAAGGAGTGCGTGTGACACACAGGTTTATCAGCCTAACCTTACCCAGCCTATCTCATGCTCCTTCAAGGCTGGGGCCACCAAGACAACAGCAAGTCATTTTCAGGCTATGCAGGGTCATCCAACCACCTTTTGCATCCAGTTCCAGCCTCTGTGGAACAGTGCTTAGAAGTCTCCAGTCATTCCTAAGCCTGCTATCTCCTGGGGTTCTGGGACAAGTGGAGATTGGTAGTTTATCTCCTGAGGAGGTCACCCCTATCAGCAGCAGTCACCCCAGGATGGGACCTGAACTGCCCCCTCCAGTGCTGAGAGCTTCCCCAGGGCCCCTAGAGCCTGTCCTGAGACACCAAGCGAGCACCCACCCCGCCAGTTATGTGAACCCCGTCGATGCAAACCCCACCTCGTGCCTTTGTTCTTTCCTTCAAAGCCCACATCTGGAACCTCCCTGTGCTTTGCTGACTAAGGCTCCTTTCCTGCCCTTTGCTGCTGCTGATCTCCTTGGCTGCTATTATGGGGCAGTGGGGTATTGTGGGGCTGGCAGCCAAGCCTGGTCTGCTGGAATCCAAAACTCTGGTAACAAAAAGATGGTGCTGTAAAGCGTATCCCTCAAACTTCTTATATGGAAGTCCTAACTCCCAAGACTCCAGCATGCGACTTTACCTAGAAACAGGCCATTGCAAACAGAATTAGTTCAGATAAAGTCTTAAGAGTGGGCACTAATCCACCATGACTGTGCCCTCCTAGCAAGGGGACCTTGAGACCCAGACACGGCATCCTCAAGAACGGAGGCCTGGACCAGAGCTCCCTCGCAACCCTCAGCAGGAGCCAGCCTCCAACTCCTGAGTCTCAGGAGTCACCCTCCAGAACTGGGCAGGAATTCGTGTCTATTGTTGAAGCCACATGTGTGATACTTTATTAAGGCAAACCTAAGGGACAGGGAAAGGTGGGATCACTACGGTGTCCTTAAGTCAGACACATGCTCGAAGTTGAGTGCAGAGCTGAGCAAAGCACAGGTTGCTGCAAACCCCCAAAGCTTCAGGGGCACACTGCAACTCTACTGAGAGGCACCACTGACCCACCAAGGCAGGAAGGATAAGGGCACTGAAATGCAGGCTAAGAAGCAAATCCCACATGTTAAGAGTGAGTCACCAACTGGGTCAGAGAAAAATGTTTGACAGGCTCCAGGGACCAAGAGATGAACAGTGAGGACCCCAGCTTTGCGTGAGGAGTCCCAGGGCTCCACCCCAGGACAAAGGGGCCTGAGTATGCTACGGAAAGGAAAGAGCTTTGAGAGGAGTGACGCGTGGCTTCCAATCACCTCAAACCTTGGCAAGATGAACGCAGTTGAGGATCGCACTTGCACACTCTACTCATTGGAAGCAAACATTTATCCTCTTAGGAGGAAGAAAATGCAACCTACCCCTCGAAGGAGCTCTGCATGCTGTCGGAGTGAGCTTCACTGCAATTATGCCAAGAGCCGGGTGGATAAAGAAGCAATGCACAGTATTTTTTTTAATAGATCATCAAAGAATGTCAAAACAGGGTTAGAAAATACAATTACCCAAATGAACTAGAAACACCTTGACTCTATCTTCATGAAAAGAAAATACAGACTGGAGAAAGTTAATTAAAAATTATGGAAAGAACTTCAGAACATTCCAAGTCATTCACGGTTTAAAAGCGTTTTATTAAAGATCCAAGTCTCCGCCCCCAGGAAGTGTTGTACATGGGTTCAGGGATGACCAGACTAAACGGGAAGAAGGCAGGCATGAGGAAAGAGTCTCTAATGGCACTGAATGCGTTGCCACTAAGATCCATGGACACAGACTCTGACTGTGCTTGGCCCACGTGGGTACCGGCATCTCCATAGAAACCTGTTTCCCTATGGAAACAGCCACGCCCTCGGGAGAGGAGGAGGAGGGGGCTCCTTGGTGTGGACCACAGGTGGACACAAGTGAGAAGCTGCTGCTGGCTCCCCCTCCTGCCACAGGATGACAGTCCAAGCCCTGAATTCCCAGGGTTGTGGCCAGGGTTATAAATTGCATGGAAGGAGAGCGATACACTGGACACTTGGAACATGAGAAAAGTTTTGGTGAAGGGCATTTATCATGGGGTAGAGAGAAGACACTCACCATGTCTGAGCAGTGGACAAGAGTTTCAGGAGGAAGGAGTGGTGGTAAATAAAGGCTGGTGTCCCCTGAACTGTGGACCATCCTGTGGGCACCCCCAAATGTACCATTGTGACTTGCTCCCCCATAGCGCACAGGCTGTTTATACTTGATTTCTTCATTTCTTGAGTCCAGTGAAGTTTCACATGCTACTGAATTTTCCTTACAAATCAAATCCTATAATTATTTGCAGGTTTGAACAAATTGTATCCAGAACTACAGCAATTGAACCAATAAGAACTATACACACCCTCTGCCACAGTTCTTGTCTTAATTCAGTGGATTTTCCCTGGAATGCCAAAAGCGCATGAATCCCAGAGTTGCCTGCATTGAGAACTGCCCCTTTCACAACCTTTGGGAAACATCTTGGCTGAAGCCTAGGAATATGAAACCCAAGACAGCCTTGGTCCACCCTCCAATGGCCACTCATTACCTGTGGCACTGGCTCAAGCCAACCAGACAATTTGACTGACAAGGCGTGTGTGAGCCATGAGACACAGGGACAGCCCAAAGTCAGGAGCTCATGAATCGTGCTGAAAATCTTATAAATTCACTGCCATGGCTCCATTTAGGGTGCAATTTGCCATTCATCATGCATTTTCACAAGGCCCTAACGGAGACACCAAAAATAATACAACAACCCATATTCATGTAGACCTTTCAATTAGCAAATCCTCATCATGTTTTAAATTGCTTCATCTTCAAAATGCTGTAAATAAGTGAACCTGACTACTTCTATTTTTTAGAAGAGGAAGATGACATAGAGAAGTGAAAGAACAGGCTCTGCATCTCTCAGGAAACAACAAATCCTAGGCACTGCATTCCAAGCCCCAAACCCTGTAAATTTTCTCTTGGCTTGCACCACCCCACTTAAATTCACTCCCACCATCACTCAGATAGGTATCAGTTCCCCACCAGGACACTAATTTCTAGTCAGTATTGCTGATGTTGAGAGGGATTTTGAAGACACACAGAGATTACCAAAGCAAAATCCTGGCTCTTGTACCACGTGGGAAAGACTGACTCAGCCAGGGCCCCTAGGGAGCCCAAGACAGTGCCCCACCCCAGCTGGCTTCGCTCCACTGCTGCATGTCCAAAGTCCTACTCTGCTCTACCGCCCCTGGGAGACAGATGGAGCCAAGACCCATTGCCTCCAATCCTACCACACAACTGTCCACGGCCTTTGTGTCTGTTCAACCAGCAATGGATTTCTCAGGCTCCTACAGTGGTCACCATGCATGAGTCCTTTCTGTGTTCTGTGTCCCAGATCCCACCCATCATCAAGCTGTAGCATCTCTAGTTCCAAAGAAAGTCTCAAAACAGCCACCTCCACTGGAACCACCTTCTTCACTGGCCAGACCCCCTCTGCAGCCTCCTAACAGGTATCTTTGTGTCCACACTGCCGATGACTCTCCCAAGAGGACAAGGGCGATCTCCCCAATGTGCTGTCCTTGCCTAATGAAGTCTGCACTCCCTGCTGCTCGAGACCATCTCTCCCACGTCTGTACCTGCACCTCCTCACTCCTCCACACTGGGCTTGCATTTCTCAACCCAGTGCTTCTCAGAACATGGGGCGCAGACCAGCAACGTCAGTCATGAACCCAAGTTCAAATGAGATTCTCTCATCTCACGCAGACGTGTGGAATCAGAGCCTCTGTGTCCAGGACCAAGGACAAAGTATCGAACAAAGGCCACTTTGCTAGAGGAAGCTGACAAGTGAAAGCCACTAATCTGACTACATTTGGTTTTGTTTGTTTTGTTTTGTTTTGTTTTGTTTTTCCAATGTAGTGCTGGGGATTGAACTCAGTGCCTTGGCACTGAGATGTATCCCCAGCCCCTTTTCTCATTTTTAATTTTGAGAAGCTAAGTCCCTAAGCTAACTCAGTCTGAGCTCAACCTTGTGCCTCTTGCCTCAGCCTCCCAGAGTGCTGAAATCGTCAGTGAGCACCATCATGCCCAGTTTGCTAGCCTACGTTTCTTCTGACCCTATTCCTGCCACAGGGGCTTTGGCACTGCTGTTCCCTCTACCCAGAGCCCTCTTCCCACCCATTTTGGCTACATCTGACTCTTTCTCATAAGTCACCTCTGTATCTTCACTTCTGCCTGCGTTGGTGCTTCTTTTCCACCTTGTCCTACTTGATGGGTGGACATGGGGCCCCCGATCCCTCCAAAGCTGCCTTTGCACGTGTTCTGAGCACTGCATGGACACCTGATGGAGGGCTCCCCACTTTCAGCTCCCCCATTTCAGCTGAGGACCTGATGCTCCCAAAAGTGATGGTCTAGGCTTAGGTCCCAAAGCCAAGACTAGAAGAGCTAGCACCTAACATCCTATTCCCACGTGCTTTCTGCCATCCCTTTGAGAAGGCCCCAAGAAAGACACCTCTCCTTCATCCAGACCTGAAGTAGTATCCCAAACAAGACACTCTACAGTCTCCCTCAGCAGTGCTCTGAGCCCAGGGCTTGACAGGCACAGGTGACAGACACCTACAGTGACTGGCCACCTGCTCGGTCACCTCCAGCCCTCTGCCCTGGGTGACTGACCTGGCTGGTCCTGGTGTTCCTATCCAGTAAGGACCAGAATTTGGGACTAAAGGGTGTACTTCACTCTTTGTAGATTCAGAAAGGAAGTGAGAGGGACATCTTATGAAACGGCATTGGCTAACCGCTTGGACTTGGTCTCGACTGTCAGATGACCCAGGAGTATGGCACCAAAGGTTTCAAACATTTTTTCAGCTTTGATCACACTGTGATATTTAACATTGGCTAGCTTTTCCATTTTTAACATTCCTCTTGATCCTGCACTTTTTCAACTATAATTTTTCTTTTCTAACTTTAAAAGCACTGACCCTTTGCAGAAATATTGTCTAAATGAAGGTCCTTCGGAGAAAGAATTACTTAAGAGGCAACAACTGTGCCTTGGGAACTTGCTTGCACCCAGCGTGACAAATGTCTTGGCGTAACTCTAATTCCCTGGCCGTGTAGACATTTCCTCGGGCGTTTGAAGCTCACACCCGCATTCTGCACTAATGGATTGAAACCGGAGACTTCAATGGCCACAGATCGTTTCTTCCCACACTCAGAGATTGCAAATGCAGAACAGCTGTGCTCAGCCTGCTGGTGCATCTCCTCCTACGTGCATTACCTTTTTTTTTTTTCCTTTTTTC
>NW_004524611.1:5112482-5126803 GCF_000260255.1 Octodon degus
TTTTTTCCTTTTTTTTTTTTTTTTTTTTTCTGGGACCAAGTTTTTGGATGTCTTTCTTTTCTACCATTTAATTGGAGTCAACAAAAAATACTAATTAGCAGTGCCAACAGGGACTAAAATTTAAAATGACATTTTTATCTAATTGTACCTCATGACATCTTACAAAAGGAAAACCTCGTATTCAAAGCCTGGCTTCACGTCTTCTACTTCCTGGTTTGTTTCAGAGACCCTGCGAAGCACATGGAGGGACGTGATTTCTAGGAAAATTAAGTTTTCATGTTGTTATGTGATCTGACCAAGAAAAGAAGAGAGAAGACACAAATTGCCCCTGTCAGGACCACACTGGAGGCCTGAGGGTCTCTGTGAATGGGGAGTGAATCCCGGGGGGACATCCTGCTACAGGGATTCCTCTTCACAGCCCACGTGTAGGTTGGAAAGGCATCTGCTCCCCGCTACGTCACAGGCCCCAGTGGTGCCCCTGGCCCACACCTGCGTCTGCATCCCAGGATCAAACTGAAGTGATTCCAGTAGCCCGCGGCATCAGTGCCTGCTGTGGCAGTACCCAGTGACCTGCACTCGGGTTAGGTGACACTCTCCATTCACAGAGGCTACCGAACCCCGAAGTTCCCTGGGCAGCTCAATCTATACCACCAGTCTGCGCATGGACATTGACCCTGACTTGTCTCAGCTTCAAGTTTCTCCCCCACTGGACCCCAGAGCACCCTGGACTATCTCAGTCTCCTCTGTGCCTAAGGCAACTCCTATCATGTGGCATCGATTAGCACTTCTACTCCCACCAGTGGTCATCCAGACACCTGACGGTCTCACTCCCTCGGCACCGCGCTGGGCTTTGCTCTGTGCTCCTGCAGTTCTCATCTCCTTCTCTCGGCTCTTTGCAGTTCCCTCTGTCTCCACCCAGAGAGGCAGACTCACATCTAGGGCCTCAGCAAAGAGGTCGTCTCATTGCACTACATTCCTGCTATTGCTCAGGGACTTCTGCGTCCTGAGAGTGTAAATTCATAGGAGGCCTGTACCTGGAGGAACCTGCGCTCGCCAGCCAGAGTGGGGCCTCTGCCTCGGCTCCCTGGGCATTGCTGGTGTGCAACAGCGCTTCTTAAGTAGCAGTGAGGAGCTAATGGAGTGCAAAACAGGGCCAGGGAGAGAGAGGAGCCTGCGTCACCCAGGCAGCCGGTCCTCTGAAGGCTAAGAAGCCCTTGTTTCCCACGGAAGTCCCGAGACCCAAAAAATACCTTTGAGACTAAAATCCTTGCCATAAGGCACAGAAAAATATGTGCTACAGACAGAAACACATTCCAAGTTGGATGTGGTTTTCCAGGATGAGTAATAACGGTGGAGCCAGGTCAGAGGCTCTACCGCAAAGTGTCAGAAGTGTTTGATGAATTGAATGTTCCGGCCACTCCACGGGAAGGAGGGGAAGAACCGTCTGTGTTAGTGCTTGGCTGCCACAAAAGAGCCGCGCGTTTCCTAGAGATGCTCACGTTTGAAGGTAAGCGCCTATCTGATGAGGCAAAGGACGTGTGTTCACTATTCTAGCGTGGAGTGCTGCTAAACTATAGAACCAAGGATGAAGGATAAAAGGAAAAATAATTCAAATACGAACTGCTGAACATGCCAGTGAAAATTATAGTCATGAAATAGAGTGCTTTATGCCAAGTTGTACATAACTGAGGTTAAAAATACATTCAGCATCCATAAAGATGACAGACTAGAAAATTCCAAGTCTTTCTTCCTCTTCAAAACCATCTGCTGAATTCAGGAAAACTGTCTGAATCAGCTTCCACTGAACGCTGGGGTCTTCGTCAAAGCTGACAGCACCCAGGAGGAAGGGTCACAGAGAAAATCAGCCAGCCGTCGCTGCCCACCCCCAATCAGCAGTCAGCGGCCTGAGTTCCTGGCGCAGCTGGTGGTGCCAGAGGGGTCCAGATGGACCCCATCGGTGTCAGCCTGGCAGGTGGCTCCCTGAGACGCCAGCACAGGAGCTTCCCTGGAGGGCCCACGACTCGGAGAATTCCCTGGGCTGGGACAGCTTCCTGACAGCATCTGCCCAAAACATTGTCAGGTAAAAATATTGGTGACTGTACTTAGGGCAAGAAATACAAGTCAAGACAAGCAATGGACAGACCAAAATGCCTGGGCAGAATGAGACACACATGGAGAATGAGGGTTTTGAAATGCTCCTCAGCGTGTTGGCTAGCAGGAAAGGCCAATCTCATGTCCAGGGCTAGAGGCCTGGTAAGAAAAATCCTCGGAAGACTAAGATTTCCCTTTCACACCTGGCTGACCCTCGGGGTCTATACTAGCAGGAGGTGAAAACAGGGCAGAACTGTGCATGGGCAACAAGACCCTGAAGGCTTGCGCGCGCACACACACACACACACACACACACACACACCGTTATGCCTGGGGAATGTATGCAGCCAGCATGCACCGGAGCTCCAGAGCACTGGCTGCTGCCAACAGGTGGACCACAGGCTTCAGTGACCCCAACAGAAAACACAGGCTCCACAATAAAGAACTCCTAAAATCTCGTGACAAACATTTAAGGACAACCAAACTCAGAGGGAGAAGAACCTGATCTATCTTTCTTTCTTTCTTTCTTTCTTTCTTTCTTTCTTCCTTCCTTCCTTCCTTCCTTCCTTTCTTTCTTTCTTTCTTTCTTTCTTTCTTTCAATGTATTTGGTGAGGGTCTCACTACACAGCTTAGACTCATAGTGATCCTCCTGTCTCAGCCTCCCGTGCTGGGATTACAGGCATGCGCCACCACACCTGGGCTCTGTCATCTGTTCAGCATGTCTGTGGGTGGGGCTGGAATGGCATGTGGTGCAAGGGCTTAAATTTAGTCCCCGTGCTTGCCTAAGTAGGCACTTAGTCTGCTGAGCTATCTCACAAGCCCTAAGAATCTGATTTCAAGTAATGTCACATTGTAATGGTCTTAAGTGTCTGGTTTTCAACCCAAACATGTCAAGTAAACAAAAGGAATTCCCCATTCACACAAAGGAGGAGAAAAAGGGGAAAGAAAGAAAAAGACAGAGGACAGGGAAGAAGGAGGAGAAGGAAAAGGAAGAGGAGAAAGGTAGGAGTGAATGATAAATTGGTAGAAATGGTGCCAGAAGAAATCCAAACATTGAGTGTATTAGACAAAGACTTAAAATCAGTTGTATTAAATATGCTAAGGCTGTTCTGAGTCAAACCCTTTCTCAAGAGTTTTATCTAGGGAAAATCGTGTATTCTACACACCATTTTTGGTTTAAAATCACCTGTACAGTATGTCAAAGAGACAGATGTATGGGCCCTCTTCTCTATAGGTTTGAAGTGTCTTTAGGAAACTGTTTAAAAAAGTAATAAAGGACAAAAAAATTAGAAGAATTTAGAAAATCAGAGCATCACACCAAGTGTAAAATGTCAGTGGAGATAAAAGAATTATAAACAAAAGAACTGAGCGTGAATTCTGGAGGTGAAAAGTCCGATCTGGAACTTTAATAAGACTTCTTAGAGATGCTCAGTAGAAGAGCTGAGCAAACAGGAAAAATGATCTGTGAATTGGGAGACAGGACAGTTGAGATGGTTCAACATGAAGAGCAGAAAGAGAAGAAAATGAAAAGCAATTAACAAAACCTGCAAAGCCATTGGACACCATGAAGAATGCCAAAAATATTTCAGTGATACACAGACAAGTTTTTTAAAAAGGTTCAGTTGGAGAAACCAGAACTACACTGTTGATGGTGGGAAACATCCCAGCACCCATCTCGCCTGGCTGGTCAAGGCCTCTCAGCACTGCTCCTTTCCCAAGAGTCTTGTCTTGGGGAAATCCTATCTTCTAGACGTGCTTTGAGATTAGAACCCATCCATACATTTGTCCACAAATACAGACCAGCAATCCTCTACTTACCAAACCCGTGAGTTTGAGGTTGTATGATAGAAACTGTATAGGAAATATAAATAAATAAATAAATGAATTAGGAAATCACAACTACAGTAATCCCCCCTCCCAAATTGAACAATAAAATGTGAACTTCAATTCTAAAAAGAAATGGTCCAGGGGCCGGGGAGATGGCTCAGTAGACTAAGCGCTTGCCTGGCAAGCGCAAGGGTCTGAGTTCAATTTCCCCGGTTCCGCAAAACAAAAAAACAAAAAAAAAAAAAAAAAAAAAAAAAAAAAAAAAAGAAATGGTCCTAATAAACAGCAAACTTTATCAGATAAGAAATTGCTTAGGAGTAGTCAAGGTAGAACTATGGATTCCCATCAAAAATGAAAGCCTCTGGCTCTGTGCTGTGACCTTATTTCCAAAGATGGCCAGAGATGAGGCAGAGATGAGGCAGACACCCAGTCAGTTAAGGCCACCTCAAGCTGGCCCTTCCTTCCCCATCAACCAGCCTGGTATTAGGATTCGTGCTATAGGAAGTCACAAACAGATCTGACTTTTTCCCTCCTGAAGTACCAAGGGATTGGAAACCATTATATTCAATGCTAGCAAATCTTTGTGTGTAAAACTGAACCCATAAAATCTAAGAGATTAAATTGCTCACCTCCAAAGATCTTGAGCTAGTCCTCTAGCAAGTGGGTTGGAAATAGTTGGGAGGAATGGGTCAAATCCAAAGGTCATGAGCTAATCCCTTCTGAATGAGCTAGAACTAACTGTGCTTAGAGTTCCTTGGAGGACTCAACCACCACAGCCTCTTTCATGAACAGCCTTCTCGGTTCCTTCCTCTGAGCCATCCTGCCTGCATAAGGTTGTTAGTGACCTCCTGCCCCAAAGCCTCTTCAGATTGAGCTAATTGTCCTTTCAAAGCTCCACCTCATTTCTATTGTTAGAGTAACAACATAAATCTATATTTTGGAACTGTGCAAAAAGTATAATAAACAAGAGAAGTGGTGAGGCAGAGAAGTCTCCCTGGAGTCCTAGCATGTGGGAGATCTCAAGGGCTTCTTCCTGGGTACCCAGTGCTCACTCCCCATTCTCACATAAGGCCTGGAAGTGTCACATGGGTAACAGTCTCCCTGCCTCACTCCAGCTCTGTTCTGCAGCAGCTGAGCCCCCAGTGTGCCAAGGCATGCAGAGCAGAGAGCATTGGGGAGCAGCCCCGCGCTCTCTGCACTGCCTCAGACTTCCACATGGCTTGGGGCAAGCTGAAGCCACCCTGAGTCACTGACCTTCCCGCTGGCACCTTCTGCAGTGGGAAGCCCAATAGTCTGACCAGTGAGACACAAACTTTCTTGACAACTCTTGTACCTTTCGGTACCATCTTTCTTCAATCCCAGCTACCACTAGGTATTTTCATAAACTGAGCAAAGCAATTTCCAAAATAGTCATTGCCGACTCCCTGAATCCAAGTGTTTCCACTATCTTGAAATACACCATGGTGAAGACAATTGTTTGCCCCACCTCCAAGGAGGATGTGTGTGCCACGCTGCATGGAGAAGCCTTCCCAGTGCCCATCAACCTGTCCCACCACCGCTGCGACCTCTCTTCCAAGTGCCAGGTGTCTCACACTCACACCCTCAACCTCTGTGAGGAACACACCCACAGGCTGATCTCCTGGACCCTACATCTGCCCTCCAATGGGTAACAGAGTCTGTCTGTTCAAATCTGTACTCTTCCCTCCTATCTCATTTTCATAAAATATGAATTAATGAAAAAAATGTTACATAAAAGTGTATTCATGGTATGTAGTTATATATCTTACCATATATATATAATTTGGTACAGTGTCTCACCAATCAGCTCAGACTTGCAGTGATCCTCTTATTACCAGCCTCCCCAGTGCTGGCATTACAGGTGTGTGCCACCACACCTGGTTTCAGTGGCCTGCACAGTGAGCCCAGGGATGGGGCTGGCCCGACACGTGGTGCCGGGGATTGAACCCTGGTCGCTGAGCTTGCCTAACCTGGCACTTACTCCACTGAGCTATCTTGCTGGCCCTGTCTTTCAAACTATTATAATCATATTTTAACTTTAAAAAAAAAGTCATGTTGGATGCAGCCAAAGCAATAACTAGAGGATATCTACTAGCATAAAAGCGGCCACAGAGATAGCTCAGCAGTCTAAAGTACCTGTTTAGGCAAACTTAGGCAGGCGCAAAGGACCAAAGTTCAATCTCAGGCACCACGTGCCACACCAGCATCACCCTCAGGGCAGGCTGAGCTGACCAAAAAAATAGCATAAAAACTTACATTAGAAAATATGAAACTCTAACATCTATCATTTGAAAGTAGAGAAAAAATAAAGAGGAAAATAACCCAAACCAAGCAGAAGAAAGAAAATAAGGAAGACTGGACCAGAAGCCAAAGTATCCGTGGCTGGGAAACTTTTAAAGAAAGGGGCTTAGTGAGTTCACATGTCTGGGTGTAAGCAACGTGACATCAACTTGTGCTGGACCCTAGTGAGGGGTTTAACTTTGTCACATGCAGGCTGTTTAACTTTGTCACATGTGGGGGTGGCATTGTGGCGAGTCCACATGTAAGAGAGAGAGCACATGGCCAGACAGAAAGCCAGTGAGACTGGGGCCCAGATATGCCATTTGCAGAACCCAGTCTCTTTGGAGCTCGCCAGAGCCCCACCAAAAGGACCTCGGTCTCTCCTGAGGGTGATGCCTACTGCGACCGACCACCTTCCTGGAGTCCCCACTTCTTAGAAATCCAGCCACCTCCTGGCACCACCACACAGGAACTGAGCTTCCAACCACTGACCCTCTCACAGAAGGCAACCATCGCAGGGTCCACAGTATTGATTTTCTGTTGTGTTCACTGTCCTATCAACATTATTTGCTTTCTTCTACTCTAGGTTGCAGGCTTATTTTATTCATAACTTGCTGAATATATTAATGTTTGGCTTTTCTCATTTAATCATTCAAGGATATAAACTAATTCAATACTGGTGTCATTGGATTTCACTGGTTATAGTATGGGAATTTCAACAATTCATTTTAAAGTATTTCAAAACTTCCGAACTGATTTATTCTCTGACATGTGAACCTTTCAGTAGTGTGGAATGTTTTTAAATTTCTGCTGTATTGGAATGAATTTTATTTTTCAATATTTGACTTATAACTTCTAATATGTTCTGTCATTTATTCTTTTTTTAATCTGTATTTTAGGGAAGAGTCTACAGGGTGTTCAGGGTCTCACCATTAGATCAATACTCGTAGTGATCCTCCTGTTTACAGCCTCCCAAGTGCAGGGATTACAGGCACGCGCCACCACACCCAGTCTCAATCCCCATTTTAGCATGCTCAGGGGGCGGGGCCGGCATGGCAGGCCCGGTTATCAAATCCCCTGCCCCTGCTTGCAGGCACTTTAATCCACTGACCTATTTGGCCAGCCCCCTTTATTCTTATTATACTGGAATTTATTTTGTGACCAAGGTTATAGTCAAATTTACAAATGTTCCATGCAGTTTTCTAATTTTTTTACATTGTTTGTCTAGTTTAGTTTGCCAGGGCTCTGTATTATTTCAAGTGTAAGTCTATTATTCAAATTTTCTAAACCTTGTCTGGTTAGTTTATAAATTTCATTACCATGAAAGAGACCTTAAAATCATTTCATTGTAATTTTATTAGTTAAATTCTATTGAAATTACATCCCTATGGCCTGACATTATTTGCTGTGGTAGCATTTTCGCTCTTAAAGTCTTTAGTAATTCCTATAATTGTGTTAATTGTGTTTTTTATCAAGTCTCATTCTATCTTTTGTTTTTTCAGACTAGATTTTGGTTTGTTCTGTTTTATTGGTTTATTTTGCCTTTTTATCATGCCTCATAATTTTGTTTGGTTTTTGTTTTTGGCGGAACTGGGGATTGAACTCAGGACCTTGCACTTGCCAAGGAAGCAGTTGTTCCACTGCACCGTCTCCCCAGCCCCAATGCCTCGTAAGTTTATGTTGACAGCGAAGCATGCTCTGTCGGGTAATGAGCCCTTGTTGTGAAGATTGAGGCATGCGTCCATTGTTTGCTGTAGCTGCAGACGCCGACACTCCGCATTCCTCCAGCTGACATCCTTATTTATCATCGTTATTTTATTTTCCCGTTTTTGCTTTATTCTTCCTCTCTTTCATGCGATTGCCTCAGAGAGAGGCAGAGAGGCAATCTTGCAGCTTCTCCTTGCAACCCACCCTTGGCACTGCCAGCGGCCAGAGAGCTACGACAGAGGACCTCCTCTAGTCTGATCACACTGGGACCGTGCTGGGCTCCATGGCGGGTCCTACCTACGTGTGTCTGGCCCTTGTTCTCCGAGGAGAGCTGTGCCCATGAGGCACTCTTCCCTCCCCCGAGTTCACGGAACCCTTCTGCAAGCTGTCCCACTCGCAGCATACTTAGGACTCCTCTAGCGCCCAGAGGCAGCCCAGCGAAGAGAAACCTGGGATTTAGTCCAGTGGGATTCCAGGTGTAGATCTGCCATTGTGCTCCCAAGGACAGCCGTAGACAGCCCCATCTCCTCCCTGTGAGGATGCGTGATAGTATTATTCACCATCGTCTCCCCAATAGGAAGTCCAGCTGAGCCCTGCATTGTGACCGTTGGGTGGCTTAACAAAGTGAATTATAATGAGACTCTGGGCCATCTGGTGTGAGTGCTTCCCCTGAAGGGGATTGAGACTTACACCAGCCATCTGCGCAGTGAGTCGTGGAACGCAGATCAAGCCCCAGGAAAGGCAAGGCCCACGTGAGCTTCCCTGTGGCCGGCAGTCCACCGTGCTGTCATCCATCACAGCCGTTAGGACTTAACCCTGTTCCTGACTCCACCAGGAAGACAGCTGAAGAATTAATGTTTGGAAACTCTTCAACTCTGCCTCTCCATCTTTCCCTCTTTAGTTGACTTGACTGTGTCCTAGCCCTGTAATAAGCCATAGCCATTAGTCTACAAGCTTTCAGTTAGTGCGGTGGGTCTTTCTAGAAAATCACTGAGCCCAAAGTTGGTCTTGGGAAACCCAACCTACTAGGAACACAGGAGAAGGATCTTTGCAGAACGTTCACCCTCACACGAAGCCACTGTAGTAGGGGTTAGTCCTCTTTGCTGAGCTCTGAAGGAGTGGGGTCCACCCCACCCAGAGAAGAAATCTGGGCTACAAAGCTGTCACCTCATCTGCAACCCCTAAGGAATGTTTAGGTCAACTTTTATGACCATAATGGGGGATAAGAAAACAAAAAGTAATTACTAGAAAGTGGAAAGATTTCCCAAAATAAACTTGACAGTGCCTCATCAAACAAACATATGTAGAGACACATCTTTACCCTGTTTTTCTAAAAGCAAAGCAATCCATTAAAGTATACATTTCATCAACAGATTCAAATTAGGAGTCGGGGTCTAGGGAGATAACTTAGAGGTCTAAGCATCTGCAAGCACAAGCACCCAGGTTCAATCCCTAGTGCTGCGTGCTGCACTGGCCCTGGAATTCTGGGTGCACCATGCTGACCACTGAAACTGGGTGTGGTGGCGCACACCTGTAATCCCAGCACTGGGGAGGCTGAGACAGGAGAATTACTATGAGTCCCAGCTGCAAAACGAGACCCTGTACCAAATAAATAAATAAAAATAATGTTTAAACCATGTAAAATGCCAAAAAAAAAAAATTAGCCAAGATCTGCTCTTCACCTCTGCAGCATTAACTATTTCTCTGCATAAGTGAAAACAAGGAGTATATGAGAAAGAAGTGAAAGGAGGGCCAGCCAAATAGCTCAGCAGATTAAAGTGCCTGTAAGCAGACACAGGGGCCAGGGGTTTGATCCCCAGGCCTGCCATGCCAGCCCAGCCCCCAGGGCATACTGAGATGGCAATTGAGACTGGGTGTGGTGGTGCACACCTGTAATCCCAGCTCTTGGGAGGCTGTAAGCAGGCGGATCACTACGAGTCAGATCTAGTAGTGAGACCCTGAACACCATGTAGACCCTTCCCTAAAATACAAAAAAGAAAAGAAAGAAGTGAAGGGCAAGACTGAGGAACCCTGGAGAAAATGCATGACATGGAAGGAACTGTGGATACCATTTACTGGTATCCATTTTATAATAGTGTCAGCCGTTTTCTTAAGTTTCTATTCCCCTGCTGAGTTAAGTTTATGGTCCTTCCCACCTTGTCCATTCCCCGTGAATCACGTGCTATGCCCCAGAGGTGGCACCTTCCCCGTTGCCTAGATACCTGCTGACCCCCAAGAGCCGAGACTTCCTCATTCCTACACCCCCTATATATACCCAGCACCTCCCCTGAATAAATGGGACTTGATCAGAATCCTGTCTTGTCTCCATTTCTCACGTCTCCTGTCCCTTCTCATCCCACTCCCCCTCTAGGGTCCTCGTTGACTAACCCGCAGGTCAGGACAAGTGGCGCCCAACGTGGGGTGAGAACGGGGGATTGCGTGAGGGATGCCGTTCGAGGAGGAGCTGGCACAGAAGTTAGAATAGAGGATCCGTCAACACAGGACCCTGCTGCGTTTTCCAGGCCTCGGTAAGTGAACGGCGATTATGGGTCAGGAAATAAGCCAGCATGAAATGTTTGTTGAAAGTTTAAGTAAGGCTTTAAAGGCACGAGGAGTAAAGGTTAAAATTAAGGATTTGTGTCAATATTTTGAATATATTAAACAAGTTTGCCCATGGTTCCCTGTTGAAGGAACTACTGATCAGAGGCCATGGGAAACAGTTGGTGATGCCCTTAAGGATTATTATGAGACTTTCGGACCCAAAAAGGCCCCAGTTATGGCCTTTTCCTACTGGAATTTAATTGATGAAATCTTATCCCAGAGACACTGTGACCCAGTTGTTGCTAATATGATAAAAAGGGTGAAAATATACTACAGGGACAAAAAGGTAAAACCCATCTTAAAGAACAAAAGGAACAAGGACAAACAGACACAAAAAATAGAGAGGAAGATCTTATGTCTTTCGATAGCAACGATGATAGAGATCACGATAAGCCAAAAAAGGACAAAAACCCCCTAAGGGTGTGTGCCCTCCAGTAAGGGAACAGAACCTTGAAATCGAAACCAGGAAGCCAGAGCTGCCAAATCCCAAATTACATCCCGAGGGGAAAATTAACCCCTTTGATTTAGAAGGAGCTACGCTCAAAGTTAAAAAAAAATATATCCCGAACTACCAAAACCTGTTCAAGTTGAAGCCGATTATATAAAGTTGATTGGGACGAACTGGTGGAGGAAGCCGCTCGGTATCAGGGCTGAGATGGGCCGCCCGAGGTTCAGCGCCCTCCGCCATATAGCTGTGATCCCAGCGCGCCTCCTTCGGCGAGTTCAGCTTCTCACCCCAGAAAGGAATTAAAAGGCAAAATTGAACTTCTCAAAGAACAGATAAAATCAGAGAAAGAGCACTAAGACCTCATAATCCAATTAGAAAGAATAAAATCAGGAAACCCCAAAAATGAAAGTATAACCGGACCAAAGGCCCCCTGTGTTCAAAGGCCACCCGTGAGGGGCGCTATCCCCAAAAGCTTCCTCCTGTTAGACCCACCCATAGATCTAGATAAGGCAGAGGCATTTCCAGTGTCAGAAACAACAGGCGCTCAAGGACAGATTTGACGCCATTACACTAGATTCGATTTTAAAGTACTAAAAGAACTAAAAACGGTGGTTGCCCAATATGGAGCCACGGCTCCGTACACCACAGCCATTTTAGAAACTGTGGCCGACAATTGGCTTACTCCCGAGGACTGGCAGGCGTTAGCCAGAGCCACCCTCTCTGGGGGGATTATCTCCTGTGGAAATCAGAGTATATGGAAAACTGCAAAGATACTGCCAATCGAAATGCACAAGCTGGCAATGGATGGAATTTAGATACGTTAACAGGGAGCGGTAATTATGTCGTCAAGGATGCACAATGCGGTATGATGCAGGTCTTTACGCTCAAATCCAAGCAGCTGCCACTAAGGCATGGAGGAAACTGCCCACTAAAGGGGATGTAAGTTCCCCCCTCACTAATATTAAACAAGGGCCGGACAAGCCTTTTGCAGAATTTGTCCACCGCTTGCTTACTGCCGCTGGGAGGATCTTTGGCAATGCTGATGCAGGTACAGATTTTGTTAAATAATTGGCTTTTGAAAATGCTAATGCTGCCTGCCAGGCTGCCATTAGACCATACCAAAAGAAAGCTGATTTAACGGGCTATATACACCTCTGTTCTGACATTGGGTCTGCTTATCAACAAGGTCTAGCTATGGCTGCTGCCCTTCAGGGACACACAGTTAAACAATTTTTATCTCAACAAAACAAAACCAAATGTTTTAACTGTGGAGAGGCTGGCCATTATGCAAAGAAGTGTAAAAGGAGCACAAAAACTAGCTCCAAACCGCAGGCAACAGGGTTATGTCCCAGGTGTAAAAAAGGAAAACATTGGGCCAATGAGTGCAAGTCCAGAAAGGACGCAGATGGCAGTGATCTGCCTCTGCTGCAGGGAAACGGGAACAGGGGCCAGCACCAGGCCCCCAAACCCAAACAAATCTTTGGGGCAGTCAGTTTTGTTCCACCAAACAACAATCCATTTCAGGGCTCCTCAGAGCCACAACTGGAAGCGCAGGATTGGACCTCAGTTCCGCCACCCACAAAGTATTAACTACTGATATGGGGATACAAGAATTCCCCACTGGGATTTTTGGCCCACTACCCAAAGATATGTTTGGCCTTATAGTGGGGCGCAGTAGTTCAACCCTTAATGGGCTGCAGGTTTTCCCTGGAGTCATAGATAATGATTTTGAGGGAGAAATAAAAGTTATGGCATCCTCTCCTAAAAACATCAATACCATTAAAACTGGACAGAGATTTGCCCAGTTATTACTTCTATCTCTAATTTCTACCTCTAATAAAATAATGTCAAAACAGAGGGGTGACAGGGGCCTTGGATTGTCAGATGTTTATTGGACCAAGGTTATATCAGCTCAGAAACCCCTCATGTCTTTGTGGCTAGATGGCAAAGAATTCTCAGGTTAATAGACACAGGTGCAGATGTCACAATCATTAAAAAGCAAGAAATTGGCCTGCCACCTGGCCTCTAGAGCAACCATGACCCACTTAAAGGGAATAGGTCAACGCCAAAATCCTGAGAGAAGTTCAAAACTCTTCAACTGGAAGGACCAAGAAGGAAATCAGGGCACCATACAGCCTTATGTCATAGCAGGATTGCCCATAAACCTTTGGGGCAGAGATCTGCTGTCCCAACTGGGACTGATTTTGGGTAGCCCTAATACTGTTGTCCCTGCCCAGATGTTAAAGAGTGGATATTTACCAGGTCAAGGCTTAGGAAAAAATAATACAGGGATACTGGAGCCTGTAAAAGTCACACCAATACAAACAGGGCAGGATTAGGCCATTTTACCTAGGGGCTGTTGATACTCCTGTGGCCCATGCAGAAAAGATCACGTGGTTCTCTGAAGACCCTGTATGGGTCGATCAATGGCCCCTCCATTCTGAAAAATTATTGGCTGCACAACAGCTGATACAGGAGCAGCTTGATGCTGGCCATATCATCCCCAGTAACTCTCCCTGGAATACCCCTGTCTTTGTCATTAAAAAAAGGTCAGGCAAATGGCGACTGCTGCAAGACCTTAGAGCAGTAAATAAGACCATGGTTTTAATGGGAGTCTTGCAGCCAGGCCTCCCTTCACCTGTTGCCATACCCCTAGGTTACTTTAAGGTTATTATAGATTTGAAAGATTGCTTTTTCACTATTCCTTTGCATCCAGATGATCAAAAACGTTTTACTTTCAGTTTGCCTGCTATTAATTTCAGAGAACCTATGAAAAGATTTCAATGGTGTGTCTTACCACAAGGCACGGCCAACAGTCCTACCTTGTGTCAGTCCTTTGTTGCCTCAGCCATACAGTCAGTGAGAGATCATTGGCCAAGTATGTACAACGTTCATTATATAGATGATATATTGATAGCTGGAAAAATTGGTAATGAGGTTTTGGGGTGCTATGATGAACTACGAATTGCCCTACAAGACAAAGGCCTAGAAACAGCCCCGATAAAGTACAACTTACGGATCCATATACGTACTTAGGATTTCAGATGAGGGGGCCTCAAGTCTCCTCACAAAGGCTACAAATAAGGCTAGATAAACTCAAGACCTTAAATGATTTTCAAAAGCTCCTTGGAGATATAAACTGGCTCGTGCCTTATTTAAAGCTTAGTAAGGGTGAGTTAAAACCCCTTTATGACATATTACGTGGTGAGGCTAACCCCACCTCCCCCCGTGAGCTCACATCGCTGGGAAGACAGGCTACACGTATAGTAGAACAAGCCATTCATTACGTGGTGGAGCTAACCCCACCTCCCCCCGTGAGCTCACACCGCTGGGAAGACGGGCTACACG
>NW_004524611.1:5126903-5131566 GCF_000260255.1 Octodon degus
ACGTGGTGGAGCTAACCCCACCTCCCCCCGTGAGCTCACACCGCTGGGAAGACGGGCTACACGTATAGTAGAACAAGCCATTCATTACGTGGTGGTGCTAACCCCACCTCCCCCCGTGAGCTCACATCGCTGGGAAGACGGGCTATACGTATAGTAGAACAAGCCATTCATTCTCAGACTGTTACCTTCATTGATTATGATAAGCCTTTAAAGTTTATTATATGCAAAACAGCTCTCTCTCCCACTGCTGTTTTTTGGCAAACTGCACCCTTAAGGTGGGTCCATTTACCAGCCACACCTAAAAAGGTCATTCAGCCATATTATCAAGCTGCATCCGACCTTATAATCTCAGGTAGGGAACAAGGAAGATGTTATTTTGGGAAGGAACCAGACATAATCACACAACCTTAAAACAAAGAACAGATCAACCGGCTTATGCAAACTACTGAGTTTTGGCCCATCGCATTGGCCTCTTACATAGGCCTCATCGATAATCATTACCCTCCGGATAAGCTCATTGACTTTGCTAACAGACATGAGTTTGTTTTCCCTGCCATTACAGCATTTAAACCCTTAGACAATGCTTTGGTAGTATTCACTGATGGTTCGTCTACGGGTATAGCTGCCTACACATATCAAGATAAAACAATAGCCTTCCCAACAAATGGCACATCTGCCCAATTAACAGAATGACAAGCTGTCACCATAGTTTTCTCTGCATTTCCTTCTCAGCCCCTTAATATTTACACAGACAGTGCATATATTGCACACCCATTATTAGAGACAGCTACCTCCAATGCTGGAGAGCTATTCAGACAATTACAAAAATCTATAAACAAAAGAACTCATCCATTTTTCCTGGGACACCTACATGCCCATTCTGGGCTCCCAGGACCCCTGGCTGAGGGGAATCAAAAAACTGATCTGGCCACCCAGCCGCAGACCTCCCCTCATATATTAGTTGGCATTTGTATTGACGACACTGTTGATAAAATCACCCTAGCACAAAACACACATAGCTTACATCACCTTAATGCTCAAACCCTCCGACTTACGTACAAAATTACCAGAGAACAAGCCAGACAGATAGTTAAAAATTGCCCTTCTTGTGCCACACACCTTCCAGTCCCACATCTTGGGGTCAACCCTAGAGGTCTAGTACCTAATGCACTTTGGCAAATGGACATCACTCACCTTCCTGAGTTTGGCAACATCAAATATGTACATGTAATTGTGGATACCTTTAGTGGTTTTATTTACGCTTCCCTCCAAACTGGCGAAGCCACCAACCAGGTAATCAGTCATATGCTAGCTGCCTTGGCAGTCCTAGGATGTCCACAACAATTAAAAACTGATAATGACCCACGCTATGTTAGTTCTGCCTTTGCCCAATTCTGCAAGTGCCTCAATATTCAACATATAAAAGGCATACCTTATAATCCTCAAGGCCAAGGGATAGTTGAAAGAGCACATCTCTCAAAACTTACCATTGATAAAATAAAAAAGGGGGATTGGTACCCCACGAGGGGGTCGCCCAGAAATATCTTATCTCATTTCTTGTTCATCCTCAATTTTTTAAATTTGGATGCCAATCGACAATCTGCAGCCACTCGTTTTTGGCACACAGAAACACAAAAGCAATTTGCCTCAGTATTATGGAGAGACCCCTTAACAAATTCATGGCACGGTCCAGATCCAGTCCTAATTTGGGGTCGGGGGTCAGTATGTATCTACTCTAAAGAAATGAAATCTGCAAGATGGCTGCCAGAACGTTTGGTCAAATAAATTGACCAGACCCAATGCATAGCGGGTAACCTCACAGATGATTCCAGGATGAAAGTGTGGCCCTGAGAAAATTCTCCTATTTTTACTTTCAGATTATGAGAATGAAGATCCGGATCCTGTTATTGGGAATACTGCAGACCTGGTCATGGGTCCTTGAAGGCAGCTTCCAGGAGGAACGCTGCTGCTTCTACGCAAATAAGTCCGGTATTGTTCGAGATAAAATAAAGAGACTTCAAGAAGATCTTATTAAGAGAAGAGAGCTATTTGAAAACCCTTTCTGGAGTGCATGGAATGGAATACTACCCTACCTTCTCCCCCTATTGGGACCCTTGACTGGACTATTAATACTTTTATCAATAGGACCCTGTCTTTTCAATAGGCTGATGACTTTCATTAAACAACAATTGGATGCCATTAAAATGCAACCCATCCAGGTCCATTGCCACAGGCTTGAGATGGCCGACAGAGAAAGTTGTGCTGAACTCGAAAGAGTACACTGCGATGATGCCCAATCCAGGTAAAGAGATTTTCTCACCTGGGTGCGATGGACTGGATAGCCAGAGACAGGCAACTAGAGGCTCACATGCGGTACCGACCACCACCTAAGACAGGAACTGGGCCTTCCGCTGCCCTGCTTTCCTATGACAGGAAAGGTCTGGTCCAGCCCCATGTGAAAGCATCTTGACCCAAGACAGGCACAGTCCCCTCAAGGAATAACGGCCTTTGGAGTTAAAGTAAAAAGGGGGACCTGTGGGAAGCCATTAACTGGTATCCATTTTATAATAGTTTCAGCCATTTTCTTAAGTTTCTATTCCCCTGCTGAGTTAAGTTTCTGGTCCTTCCCACCTTGCCCATTCCCCGCGAATCACGTGCTATGCCCCAGGGGTGGGACCTTCCCCCGTTGCCTAGATACCTGCTGACCCCCCAAGAGCCGAGACTTCCTCATTCCTTCACCCCCTATATATACCCAGCACCTCCCCTGAATAAACGGGACTTGATCAGAATCCTGTCTTGTCTCCATTCTTTGTGTCTCCTGTCCCTTCTCATCCCACTCCCCCTCTAGGGTCCTCGTTGACTAACCCGCGGATCGGGACAAGGAACATAATGGGAAAAGGCAACGCTAGAAATCTAGAAATAGGCATCAGCAGGCCCACTGTCACCCAGCAGAGTCTCAGAATTCTTTTCAACACAGCGCTCCAATCAATGTGAATGGGCGGGACGCAAGGTGGCTTCGCCATCCAGCGTTAATTTAAGCACTAATAGCAGCCTGAGTCATGGTGCCGAAGCAGAGAAACCAGAATGAGTTCATGGCTCCTGCTCGGCTCCACGCTGGCGCACTGACCTCTGGTGCTCTAGAACTCTTGGGCTCACACGTCTTCCCGACCAGACTTTGGCATGCGGGAGAACAGGGCACACTGTGCTGCTCAGCCAGCCAGAAGCTGAGCTGGGCACTCTATGGTGTGGCCGCAGGCGGCCGCAGGCCTGACCTCATCTACGTGTGACTGCTTGCAGCTGTGCTGGATGGGAGACTTGAATCCTTGTGACAGGTGTAGAGCGGTTGGGGAAGCCCAAAATATTTGCCATCTGGTGCTTTGCAGAGGCGTCCTGACCTGGTGGCTGGGACATTTTTCACCACACATAGTTTGAAAGCCCCAGAATAAATCACTGCATATATTTTTGGTTTCACACTATTTTAAAGTTCCAAATGATTAATATCTTACTTTGCAAAAGGAGAGTGAGAATAAAGGCCAAACAGAATATGTCCCTCTTTGCCTACCATCCAACCTATGAATTTATTTCCAGAAAAAATAAGTGTAGAATTCCCAAGAGAGCTGGGTATTTGATGGTTCCAGAAATAAAAAATTAGAATGTCATTAAGTTTCAGGTAATCCTGATTTTTTTTTTCAATTTGGAAGCAGGTACTTTATTAACTGACCAAATCATAAAAACCCCATGGTAGATACCTTAGTTCATCCTTCTAATAAGCCTGCTGATCTGGTCTTCCCTATTTCCAGCATCTCCATCTTCCACAGAATGGGTGGTCGTTTTCTTCATTCCACCTTGAGGAGATGAGAACTTGAAGGGCCACAGGAAGTTATTTGCCTCTTTGAAGTGTTTTCGAACAATGTAGATCTCATGAATCAGATCCTCCATGCAGGTGATTCCATATTTACCAAGAGATCGAGCCATCAATGAATTATCAGTCAAGGCAATTCGCTTCTTATTGACTTTGCCGTAGCCACGCTTGTATATTAGTTTATTCACTGCCTTTACATTTGGGTGTCCCCATGCAATATACGACTCCACAATTCTCAGCACGTGAATTGAAGCCTTGTTGAGCTTAATGAAGGTACCATTGAAGGTTTGGCGAAGGCGAAGAAGCTGTAACACCTTGCGGACCTTTGGGCTCACACCATTGATACCCCTAATCCGGATGACAAATGCCAGTTTGGGCTCTGCAGGGACATAGAAGTTGCCAGCTTTTCTCGCCATCCCAGTCATTCGGATCTCAGTTCTGTACATCTGTCTGTGCTCCTTATGATAGTGCCTGGATTTTTCATAGATGAGCTTCCTCCTCGCCTTGCGAAGCATCTTCTGGGCAAACTTCTTTCTCAGACACTTTATCTTTAGCTCTGCGAAACATTTTTGCTTTTCCATAAGGGTTTCTGGCACAGCAGGAGCCTTATTTTTCTTCTTTTCTATACCCTCCGTGGTTCCAGCCAGAAAAGAGCAGGTAATCCTATGTTTTTTTGTTTTTGTTTTTGTTTTTTTTTTTTGCGGAACTGGGAATTGAACTTAGGCCCTTGCGCTTGCCAAGGAGGCACTTATTCCACTGAGCCATCTCCCCGGCCCCAAAATTTATTATTATTATTATTAT
>NW_004524611.1:5131796-5149916 GCF_000260255.1 Octodon degus
TTTTTTGGAACCGGGGATTGAACTCAGGCCCTTGTGCTTGCCAGGGAAGCACTTTATGCACTGAGCCATCTCCCTGGCTCTAGTAGTTGCCATAATTGAGCTAATACAATACAAACATAATATGTCAAATATTTTGCTGTGTCTTCCTATGCCCTCAAAATATCACAATAAGTACTTTTGCTTTTCAAAGCAGAAAATGAGGTTTCAGAAAAGACAACTACAACTGGGCATGTGGTGGACCCTTGTAAGTCCACCACTCGATAGGCTGAGGCTGGAGGATTGCTATGAGTTTGAGGCCAGCCTGGGCTACATAGTGAGTTTAAGGCCAGCCTAAACTACATAGAGTGACATTCTGGTATCTGTCATCTGCCCATCCACACCCAGTGTTCTCATTCAAACATTACTGGCGTTGTGGTTAACAATCAAAACCTGTTTCCCTTATGTCTCTTGGCGCCTTTTGAGTTCGGCTGTGCCATAGTATTGCAGCAGTACAGAGAGAAGCTTTTATAGGAAGTTGGGGTGGTCTCCATGACCACAGTGAAGTAAATAAAGGATAAGTAACCTGCTAAAAAATAAAAATAAAAACAAAAAAATAAACTACATAGAGACCCCATCTAAAAAGAAATTAAAAAAAAAAAAAAGATGAGCTAGTAGTAGGCTTGAATATGGTTTCTTTGGTTTGTTCCTCTCTAAAACTCATGACAGCATTCAATTGTAAGATGTTTGAGAAGGGATTAAGATTAGGATTAGGATTGGGATTGGGATTAGGATTATATATGTTCATCAGGGTATAGCCCCATAACTGAGTCCTCGTGGCTTTAGAAGAGGGAGAGAGAACAGACTTATAAAGCGTAGATGCACGCATATGTGCACATGCACACATGCATGCACTTGCCTCTTGCCGCAGGATACCCTGCATGCCCTCAGATCCCATGTGGAAAAAGGTCATCAACACAGCCCTTCCACCTCAGCCCTCTAAACCGGTGGCTAAAATAAATCTCTCTTTAAAATTTAACAAGCCTGGCCTCTTGACCAAGATGGTGCCGAAGGCAAAGAAGGAAACCCCCACCCCTCCCAAAACTGAAGCCAAAGCAAAGGCTTTAAAGGCCAAGAAGGCTGTGCTAAAAGGCATCCACAACCTCAAAAAGAAGAAGATACAAACATCACTCACCTTCTGCTGTCTCAAGACACTGCGGCTCCTGAGGCAGCCTAAATACCCTCAGAAGAGCATCCCCAGGAGAAACAAGCCTGACATCTATGCCATCATCAAGTTCCCCCTGACCACAGAGTCAGCCACGAAAAAGATCGAGGACAACAACACACTCGTGTTCATTGTGGACGTCAAAGACAAAAAGCACCAAATCAAGCAAGCTGTGAAGAAGCTCTATGACAGCGATGTTGCCAAGGTCAACACCCTAATGAGGCCTGATGGAGAGAACAAGGCATCTGTTCCACTGGCTTCTGATTATGATGTATTAGATGTTGCCAACAAAATCGGGATCATCTAAACTGAATCCAGCTGGCCAATTCTAAATATATACTTTTTCCCAGTAAAAAATAAATAAATAAAATAAAAAACAAAAGAAGCCTTCGTGTTGTGTGATTAGCAACAGTGAACAAATTAAACCAGATAATTTTCCTGGGGAACATCACAAAAAGGAAGACCTCATCCTCCGCGTCAGGGCTGTGGGACTCACCCTGGGCGATCCCCACCCCTCCAGTACAGAGGCATCAAGGACTCTAGGCCGGGAGTCTGGGACTGTGGGGCAAGAGGGAGTGTGGTCCTCCCTGGAGTCTCAGCTTCTTCCTCTTCCTCACCCCTGAAGTACAGTACCGGGACCCACAACTGTAAGGAGGAAGGGCTTATTTGGCTCACAGTGTGTAGCGGTTTCAGTCCACAGTTGGCTGCCTCCAAGGCTGGGGAGGGGCGTGGTGAGGAGAAGCTGCTTGTGGCGAGGTTGACAGGAAGGGGGAGGGAGAGACAGACAGACAGACAGACAGAGAGATAGAGCGAGACTTGTCCAGGCCCCGCCCCCAGTGGCCAGGCCCCGCCCCCAGTGGCCAGGCCCCGCCCCCAGTGGCCAGGCCCCACCCCCAGTGAACTACGTCCTACCAGGCTTCACCTCCCAACACCATGCTCAGCTATCAGCCACTAGTGGCCTAGCCCACTGATGGGTGTCACGCCACCACCCCATCCAGTCACATCCCAAACAAAGCCCAGTACTGTGCGCAGGACACTCTGGGGAGACATTCAGACGGAAACCACAGCAGCTGGGCCCCAACCACCTGCAAGCGCCAGCGCCAGCACCTTGCGCGCCCGGCCAGGTGCGAGGCTGCAGTGCACAGCAAGCGCTCTCCTCCCTCTGCTCTGCCTGGAGAGAAGCACAGTCTGGAGCGAGGGAGGAGCTCCCCGGCCCTCAGCCACAGTGCAGCGCTCCTTGCCTCTGCGTTGCCAGTTCCACTAACCCACACTGACAGCACCCCAGTTCAAGTACTCTCTAGCAGTGGTCCACACAAAACGAAGAGGGCTCACTGGGAAGGACACTGTCACCTGCTCTATAGTAACCACCGCACTGTTGACATTATCACTGTCTTTGTTCTCAACAAGTAAAACAACCTCACTAACCCAAGTCAAATCCTGGTCCACAGAGCAATAAGGATGCGAACAAAACTGACATAGAGGGGGGCGGGGGTGTGCCCGAGGCCACGTAATACGTGGCCAAGAAGCAGAGCTGGTCCCAATCTCTATTTTCTCACTGTGAACTTGAGAACTTATAGCCAAATGGAGCAGAGCAAGCCCCCGGGAAGGAGCATGACAAGGGCCGTCCACTCCGTCTCCTTGTCGGTTTCCTGGGAAGCAGAGTCAACATGGAGACAAGAAAATAAAACTTGAAGCAATTAACTATTGTAAAAGCCCCACACAAGTTCCAAGAATGGGGAATAACAAGAGTAGTGCAGGGCTGGATAAACACGGATTTATGTGGATTTTATTCTTCCAAATTTCTTCTATGTACAGATTCCAAGTGGAACCTAAAACCTACAAACAGCTGTCTCACAATGTCACGGTGTTAGAGGCACATGGAGGGACTGTCACAGAGCCCGGCCACCCGGCCCTGCACCTGGAGAACATCCTTCCTGACCGGGAAGGGGTGACAGTGTCAATAAAGAAGGTCTTTACCCCGAGGGCTGGGACTGGGGAGTCACGACCTCACTTCCTACGCATCCTTCCTTCCACGGTGTCCATGCTTATAGTCTGGCCTTGCATTCTAACTTTTATAATGAATTACAAACATGGGAACTTCTTCCTCCCCTGATTTGTAGTATAATGTGTTCCCATTTGGAAAGCATACCCGCAAATCCCTTGGAAATCATAAACAACTGTTTTAAGGGGCTGTGAAGTTGGCCTGGTTTCCTGAAGGAAAAACAGCACTATGACATTCTGATGGGCATCAAAAACAGGAGAGCGTGTCTTCCCTTGCCTGGGTTCCCACGAGGCTTCCTTAGGTGGCTCTGTTGATCTCTGAGTGACGTCATAGTCATGACACAGACACAAAGTGAAGTAGACCATCACCGGGTTTACGAGATGATTCAAAACAAAAGGCCAGTGTGGGGCCTCCGTCTCCCTAACACTGCGTTTTCATCAGGACTTGGTGTGCAGATCCTTGCCACGGATTACCACCGCGACGCACTGCCTCCTTCCTGCACCCCACATGTACTGAGCGTGACCCAGATCCCAGACACCACAGACAGAACTAAAAGATGACAGCTGGACCTCAGAGGAATCGCAGTGGTGCACGGGCGCTGGTAAGGCCCTGGGGTCAGCCTTGCAACGGTAGCCCACCCACAGAGCCGGGGTATTTCAAGGGAGGAACCTAGCCTGGAGGCACAGAGGAGTCTTCCTAGAACCTTCCAGAATCTCCAAAGGGACTCCTGAGGAATCCTGAACTGGGGTGAGCCTTGTAGACTTCTCAGCAAGAGAAACCCAAGACAGAGTGCAGGCGGATGCACTGTGTATCAGCGTGTGGTGGGCTGGGGCCACCACAACCCATTTCTACTCTTCCTAGTTCTGGATGCTGGAAGTGCAAAATCAAGGCACTGGCTGGCTGCTCCCTGGAAGGGGCTCTTTTCTTGCTTGGCTTGTATGTGGTCAGTCACCTCACTCTGTCCTGATACACCAGGGGGAACCAGCCTCCGTGCCTCCTCCTCTTCTTACAAGGACACTAACTCCACTAGGAGCTCTTCACCTCCATGACCTCTTCTAAACCCGAGGGCCCTAACTCTGGAGGCCATCACATGGCAGGTTACAGATGCAGCGCATGAGTTTTGGGGACAGCTGTGAGTGGGTGGCAGCCTGCACATTCTGATGGAGACCAGGATGCTTGGATGGGTGCAGCTGGAGCAAACGCCACCCTGGCACTGAAGTCACACCTGCTTCTGAGACAGGCTGACTATAGTGGGCAACTGCCTTCTCTTTCACCGTCCCGGGGTCCAGGCACCAAGCTACACATCTTTGCTGTGAGTTTTCCAATGCAAATCCCTTAAGGAACTGTCTTCTGCCTACACTGTAATTCTTCCAGGTTCACCCAGAACTTTCCAAGGATTAGTGAGCACCTGTGCACATTTGCCTCCTCCTATCCTAAGAGAAAGTCTTAGTCTAGCCATATTTGAGGGACAAGCAGAGAGTGGTGGGCAAGGGCTCTCTCTGCTTCTCTTCCACTGCCTTGAGCCAAAAAGCATGTGTTTCCGCAGGCAACCGCAGTCCTCCCATGAAAGGCTGATTCTCAAGGCTGGGGAGTCCAGAGATTTGCAAAGCAAAGGGCTCCGCCAGCTCTGAGTTCTAACCCGCTAAGTCAGGGGAGGCTTGCAGAGCTTCTTTTTCAAGCAAGAGAGCCTCACACTCTCAAGCCTCTTTTTCCTGCATGTGCAGGCTCTGACAGGCCACTGAGACGCTCACCTAATTCTGAAAGGCTCACTTAATTCCTGAAGTCAGCGTTTCCGCAGCTAATGCTGCAGTGTGGCTCTCGGGGGCTCTCAGAGGCGTGGGCCTAACCCGGGGCTCAGCTAGGGGGTGGGAAGCCCTGAGCAGAATCCACCCCGAGGGAGTGCTCCCTCTACGTCCCTGTCCCCACGCTAATGAGCTGCCTCCCTGCGGCCCAGCAAGTGGAGCGACCACACTGGGACCAGAAGCTCCCAAACTGTGAGTCAAAACAAACTTTCCCCCCATGTAAGTCACTTCCTTGGGGTATTTGTCACAGTGAAGCAAAGCTGACTGATGGAGTTACTAAGACCAAAAGCGAGTCAAGCCCAGCTCTAGGCCAGGCTGGGCGGAGCCGGTGGAAGCGATCGGCCCTCTCGGCAGCCATTCAGCCGTGCATCCCCTCCACGGCTGCTTCAGCGGCTGCTGTGACTCCCTGAGTGGCCACAGGAAGTCCTGACACTGGTCTCCCCTCCTCACTTTCCCATTTTTGGGCCCCCTTCACACCACCCCGATTCCCCGTGTGCTTCGGAATCTCTCGTCTAAAGCACCCAGCCTTGGCTTCCCGCGAGCAGCCAGCTCACCCGGAGCGCTCATTTGCTAGCTCCACAAGGGTGTGCGACTCTCCCCGGATCGCTCAGTCCACCGTCCTGAAGACCTGCTCACTGGTGTTGTCCTGTCATCCCCCACCCTTCTCTGAAAGCTCCTGCCACAGCCTGTCACCAAGTCTCTCGCGCTCGCGCTCGCTCGCTCTCCCCCTCCCCCTTTCTCTTTCCTCTCTCCCCTCTCTTCTCTCTATCTGTCTCTCTCTCCCTTCTCTCTCTCTCCTTTCTCTCCCCTCTCTCTCTCCCCCCTCTCTCCTCTCTCTCTTCTCTCTCTCCTCTCTCTCTCCTCTCTCTCTTTCCTCTCTCTCTCCTTTCTCTCTCCTCTCTCTCTCCCCCCTCTCTCTCTCTCCCCCTCTCCTCCCTCTCCTCTTTCTCTCCTCTCTCCTCCTTCTCTCTCTCTCCTCTCTCTCTCTCCCCCCTCTCTCCTCTCTCTCCTCTTTCTCTCCTCTCTCTCCTCCCTCTCCTCTCTCTCCTCTCTCTCTCTTTCCCTCCCTCCCTCCATCCTTCCCTCCCACCTTTTGGCCTCAGTTGCCCAAGTCCTGCATCCCCTCCCCCACTGATGTAGTGACCCGCACATGACTTGCACTGAGTGATTTCACACGTGTAACCCCCCTTTGCATTCCTGGGTAAGCCCCACTTAGTCATGGAATATGATCTTTTCAATATTCAGTTTTATTCAGTTGCTAATTTGTTCTGGAGTTTTGCATCTATATTCATAACGGATATTCATGGAGTATCCAGGTCTGGCTTTCAAATCCGTATGCTGCTGGCTTCATCGAATGCATTACAATGTGTTCCTTTCTCTACAATTTTTTGAAAGACTTTGAAAAGATGGGGCTTAATTGTTACTAAATTATTGGCAGAAGTCACCAGCGAATCCACCCTGTCCTGGACTTTTCTTTCTTAGGTGTTTGATTGTTGATCCAATCTTTTTGCTCATTATTTGTCCATTTAGATTTTCTACTTCTTCATGATTCAGTTTTGCTAAGCTGTATTTCTGGAAATGTACTTATTTCTGCCAAGTTATCCTATTTGCTGACACATGACATTCATAGTCTTTTGTTTTGTTTTGTTTTGTTTTGTTTTGTTTTCCCTTTTGAGACAGGGTCTCACTCTGCAGTTTAGGCCGGCCTCACACTCACTTTGTAGTCCAGGCTGGTCTTGAACTTTCACTGATCCTCCTGCCTCAGCCTCCCAAGCACTGGAATTACAAGTGTGTGTCACCAAACCCAACTTATACTCACAGTCTCTTATGCTCCTTTGTGTTTTATGGAGCTAGTTGAATTATCTTCTCTGTCATATATAATTTTATTTGAATTGTCTCTTCTTCCTTCATTAGGTTAGTGAAAATTTTTTCAATCTCGTTAAATTTTTTGTATGTTCCACCTCCTATTTATGTCCCTTCTGGTTTTTATTATGCCCTACCTTCTCTCTTTGGCTTTAGACTGCTATTCACTATTTATTACTTAAAGTAGGGGTTACATTATTGATTTGATACATTTTCACCATAGATATTTAGGACCATAATTTTCCTCTGGCCACTAGTTTTACCGCTTTTATCATTCTGGGCATTTGTGGTTTTGTTTCCATTCACTGTAAAATATTTCTAACTTCGCCTTTATCCTAAAGTTTACTGAGAAGTAGGTTCTTTCATTTCCATGTACTTGCAAGTTTTCCAGTTACCTTCACGTTCTTGATTCTCAGTTCCATTCTTGGTGGTCAGAGAGGATGCCTTCCCATCTGTATTGAGGCTTGCCTTGTGACCTAACAGAAGAGCTACCCGGAGAGCTTCACACGTCCTACTGGGGGCAGTGGGAGTGCTCTCTGTCTCTGTCAGATCTGATTTTCTATAGTGACACTCCAATCCTCTGGTTCTGTGGTGACAGTTATTCCACTATTGAAAATGGGGTAGGAAAGCTTCCAACTGTTACTGTAGAAATTCATTGCTCATCTCAGTTCTGTCCACTTTTGTGTCATACAATTTGAGGTTCTGTCTTACATTCTTGTATAGGCATTGTCATTTTTTTATTAATTTTGAGAAACAAAGAGCAATGACACAGTTTCAAAACCGATTAGTAGGATTAATACTTTGCATATTGTTTCAATAATTAATACATTGCATATTGTTGTCTTTGTAGTGGTTATTTATAGCACAAGATGCAGACATGATATTCTGTCCAAACACTATTAGTACAAATCTTTCTTCTCACTGAATTAAGAGAAAGTAGCTGTATATCTATCCCATTTTGTATATACAGATACAAAATGGTCCTTCATTTGTATTTCTTTTTTTTTTTTTTTTTTTTTTTTTGCTTAGTTTTGTCAGAGATGAGTATTCTATTGCCATTTAAATATTGCAGGTGTGTGAATTCAGCAAAATAATCCAATATAGTACAGTAGTCCATAATAGTAGTGGGTTATCCGCAGGACTGGCAATGTCAGAAGTTGTTCACTTGAGCCTTTTATAGCTCAGCATAGGGGGGCCTGGCCCTAGCTCAGTCCTTTAAGTGGCAGCTTCCACAAAGCTGTCAGCCTCAGGTTGCTGGAGTTCAAACCTCACACCTCTCCCGCTGGCCAAAAGTGCCCGGAAGGCATTCGAGGAACAAAAAAAAAAAAAAAAAAACCTTATAACTCAGCATATTAATATGGCTTTACTTTTTGTACCTCACTTTTATACTTTTCTGCTGGATGGTTAAGACCAAGATAGAGCAAGACCTATATAATAAGAAATGTAATTTTTGTATCTGACAAGGTCAGTCAAATCCCTTCAGGATTAACCTGGAGCCCTGTACTGCAGTTTGTAGATCCTTTGTCACTGTTGGCCATGTGGCTGAGTCACGGCCATTGCTTCACCAATTTGCTCTCTGTGATGGAAACTTTTGTCTGCTGTGACAAATTCTGATTTGAGGTCTACTCTAGTCAAAATTAGCAGCAGCTAAGCCCCTATCTTGATTATTATTTGCAGAGATCTTAACCACCTTTCACTTTCAACAGCCCTGTGTCTTTACATCTAAAATACGTTTCCTGTAGATAGCATACAACTTGAAGTTATTTTGCACATCTTTGCCTTTCAAATGTGTAGTTTAATCCACATACATCTAAAGTAATTGCTGTCAAGGAATGTCTTCTGTTACTGTTTAGGTCTGACATGTCCCTGAAAAGTCTCATGTATGGAGGTAGAGCGTGGACAGAAAGGACAGGTGACTGGGGTGTGAAGTGTAAGGGTGCCTGCCTCAGTCCCAGCCCCCTTGTCCCCCGCTTCCCCTGCTGCCATGTGTTGGGCAGCTCCCCCCACTGGGCTGTTCTGCCCTGTCATTTCCGCCTCAGAGCTAACTACCCATGGACCGAGCCCACCCAAACTGTGAGCTGAAAGGAACCCCCTTCCCACTGATGGGGACGTGACTTATGCGTCTCTCCTCTCCAGGGCTGGCACTCCTATTTTCTGTGATTTACAGCTGTCTTACTTCCCCATCTGTCTGTCACATCCTTAGGTTTTGTTTAACTGACTTTTATAGTTGATTTTAATTCTGTTCTTGTATTTTTTGTCTAATTTTATTTATTTTCTTAGCTAAATCTATTTCTCTCTCACACTCACTTGCTCGCTCACTCGCTATTTCCTACTTCATTCTCTGGAGAGCACAACTAGCAAATTAGATTCATAACATACCTTACATGAAAGCCAAATTATCCTCAATTGCCTATAAAACTGCTACTTTGCGGCCCTATCTATCTCTTTATGCATTTATTGTCAGATTACACCTTAATACAGAGTGCTCACTAATTTAAATTTATATTGTTTTCTATGTTGAAATTATAAACCATAGGAGATAAAAAAGGAAGAGAAATAAAATAATATTAACTTTTGTAACTAATGAGTTCATATTTTAGACAGTAAGAACAAGCATTATGTCCGTATAGTTAAGCAGATATTAAACTGGGAATTTGCATTTAAGTTAGCTCCCCTAAATTCTGTCTGATCACCTCCCCTTGATGTACCTGGGGTCTTCCAGGCAGACTAGTTCACCCTGGTTACCTTTTTCCCCTCTCTTAGTGAAGAGAGAAAGAGGGAGGATGCTCTCATACATCTGGGTCCAGCAAAGTGTCTCAGCTTATAGGTTCCAGATCTAAGAAGTTTGAACTCATCCTGATGTGCTCTGGCAAGATGTTCTGCTCTTGGATTAGCTGCGTGGTTCTGGCCCTCGCCTCTCTGCAGGGACTTCAGCTGCAGAGTTGCACACCAGGCCTGGAGGCTGGACCTGGGCTGGGTCTGGAAGGGTCCTGAGAGCACAGTGGAAGGTCTCACTCACACGCCAGGCCTGGCTGGGTCAATAATATTAACTCTTATGTCCACCTCTATTGTTACCTCTATTGGTATTTTATATGTTCAAAAGGCAATAAATCGAGGGGTGCCATATACATCAGTAGATTCATACATTGCTGGTTTCACAGTTGACTGTGTCATTCAAGGAAAGGCTTTGTTGAAAACTGTGGGCACCAGGGGTGTGGCCTGGAAGGGTGACTTTCTCTCCCTGGCTCCTCCCTTCTTTCTCCACTTTCTGCCTGCCATGATGTGAGCAGCTTTTCTCTGCCAGCCCCTTCCTACATGATGTTTCAGCCCTTAGCTTCATACTTGTGGGCTGAATCCTATAAAACCATGAGCCAAAATAAACCTCTCCTCCTCTTTTAAGTTGTGGATGTCTTGTGTTTTGGCCCAGTGACAACAAGTGACTAATACAAACTCCTCTAGCAAATTTTTCATTCCAGCTATAGGGCTTCTCAGTACAGCGATCCTCAGCCTGGACTTCATGCAAGAGTGGGGAGCAGCAGAGAAAGAGCCTTCTTGAGATTTGGTGTCAAGATGCTGGAATATAGCAACAGGAGGAAGAGGAGGAAGGAGGCGGGATGCTGAAGACCAGCAAGGATCTGAAGCAAGACCTGAAGACCACGGGAGAGCGAAGAGAGAGATTTCAATGAAGAAAGAAGAGAAAGAGGAGGAAGAGAAGAAGGAGGAGAAGGAGAAGGAGGAGGAGGAGAAGGTGGAAGAGGAAGAGTAAGAGGAGGAGAAGGAGAAGAAGAAACTGGCAGGTGGCACTTTCTGCTTGAGCCCAGACTCACTGCAGGGGAGGGCCAGCTCCAACCTCTAGAAGCATGATGAATAGGGGCATACCCAGTGGGCTCCATAGAGACATGTGCCAATGGAATAGAGCAGTGGATTCCATGGACTGCAGTGGCTGGTGAGTTATTTGGGCTGAGATCTCCCCCAGGAGAGGCAGATTGGCTAGTAGCCAAGTGGGAGAAGTGCTGACTGAGCTCAGAACTCAGGACAGCTGCAGGTGCCATCTAGTGGCTCCCAGTAACAAGGTCAGGCTGCCACGTTCAAATTGGTAAGAGATCTGGAAATTGAACTCAAGATATCTGGGAGCTGAGTTCAAACGAGCAAGAGGCACATAGATTGCAACAGGCTGAACAAATCTGATTCTAGCTTCACAGCTGGAAACCAGCCTGAACTTCTGGAAACCAGCCTGAACTTCAGTGGAACTAAAGGTGTAAGCTTGCTGAGATTACCCATCAACCTGACATAAACTATAGGTGCCATTCTGGGATTAATCAACTCAGACTGGGGCTCTCCCCACATGGCCTACCAGTAGCAGCAGACACATGCCTTGAAGAAGACTTTTTTCTCTTATTTTCTTATTTTTCTCTCTCTTTTCCCCCTCTTTTTTCCTTCTATCTCTCCCTCTTGTCTTCACCAGTTTCCCAAAGTTGGCGTAATCATCCTTTGTCTTGTTTCTAATCTCCTCTTCTCTGTCTCTGTTTTCCCCCAACCCCTTGTACATTTTCTCCACCAAAAGTAATCACCATATTGAGGGATTGCTTACCCCATACATGTTTCTAGCTCATTTTAGATTTAGCTATATAATCACATACCTATTTCTTACAATTAACAGTGGCAAATGCATAGTTACCTCATTTTATCATTTTCTAGGATGTACCTGATGCTATTGTTATTGCTGACTGTACCACTTTACCAAGGCAACACACTTACTCTATTCAGTTGTTCTTCCTGGCATATACCAAGACTGAGATTCCCTAAGGATAATAAAAAAAAGACCACAGGCCAATGCCGAACAACAGGGACTGGGCCAAGTAGGAGCAATTTCTCATCACAAATAAATTGAAGAGGTGGAATCTTGCAGCAGGCACAAAACCCAAAAGCCAGCTATACCTCAAAGACACATCTGAATGGTAGTCATTTCTAGGGGTTCTAAATATGAGTTATAAAGTTACAAGCCTCAACCCAGGAATCAAACTGAAAAAAAAAAAAAAAGAAAAAGAAAACTTAAAGAAGCTACAACCTCAGTCTTCCAGCTCAGCAAAGACAAACCAAGGGGACAATAAGGTAAAAATAATAATAATAATAATCCATAAGCCACAAATCTGGACTCTGAAGTAGTATCAGTAGAAGTAACAAAGTAAATGAATAAGACTCCCAGAAAAATCAAGTCACAAATAGTTTCTCAGATAACTATAAAAATGATGACCATAATGAAAGACAGGCTTAGTAACCCTAAATCAGATACAGATGTAAAAAAAAAAAAAAAATAGAGATGGGGGCCAGAGATGTAGCTCAGCAGCATAAGTGCCTGCCTAGCAAGGGCACAGTCCTGAGTTCAATCCCCAGTACAAAAAATAAATAAATGAAAATAGAGGAGCTTAGCCAAATTATGGAACAAATGAAGGTCCAACATAGGAAAGAAACAGGATCTGAAACAGATTTAAACAGATATCCAGGAGATTAAAAATTCTATTGAAAGTATATGCCACAGAATGAACCAATGTGAGGATAGAATTTCAGCTGTAGAAGACAGGATTACAGTAAAGAATCATGAAATGAAAGATTTCATAAAAACAGTGAGGGACCACAAGAACCCAATAAAGCTGCTGCTAGGTGGCACAAAATTGAGTAGCATAATATTGATTAGTCTATGAAAAATCAAGACAGAGTGCAGATGATATTGAAGACCTGTTCACAGAGCTCATGGATGAAAACTTCCCAAATGGAGAAAAATAATTTGACAAACAAATAAATGAGGCATATAGCACTCCAATTAGCTATGACCAAAAAGAAATTCAATAAAAGAACACAATACTAAAAGCTGTTTGAAAAAATAAACAAATCACCTATAAAGAAAAATCCATCAGAATCACTGCAGATTTCTTAACACAAACCCTCAAGTAAAGGAAAGCTTGGAGTGAAGTATTTCAAGCCCTAAAAAAGCACAACCTCAGGGATGGCCAAATAGCCCAACCGACTAAAAGGCCAGCTTAGGCAGGCACAGGGACAAAGGGTTGATCCCTGCCATGTCCTGTCGGCCCCACCCCCAAGGTGCGCTGAGACTGTAATTGAGACTGAGCGTGGTGGCGCATGCCTATAATCCCAGTGCTTAGGAAGCTGAAAACAGGAAGAGCACTATGAGTCCGATCTGTGTAGTGAGACCCTGTAGATCTTGTACTAAATACATTTTTTTAAAAAGCCAAAAACCTCCAATGGTCTGAATTCACCAATCAAAAGAAACAGAATTGCAGAAGGGATCTATAAGCAAGATCCAAAAATATGCTGCATAGAAGAAACATATTTTTTAAATTTTTTTTTAAAAAAAGAAACATATTTAGGCTGGGGAGAGAGCTCAGTAGAATAAGTGCTTCCCTGGCAAGCACAAGGGCCTGAGTTCAATCCCTAGATCCGCAAAAAAAAAAAAAAAAAAAAAAAAAAGAAAGAAAGAAAGATATTTAATTCTTTTTTTTCTTCAGAACTGGGGGTTGAACTCAGGCCCTTGTGCTTGCCAGGCAAGCACTTATTCTACTGAGCTAGCTCCCCAGCCCCCATATTTAATTCAAAAATAATTTCATGGACCAAAAGTGGGAGGATAGAAAATAATTCTTCAGGGCTGCAGATATAGCTCAGTAGCACAGCACTTTCCTGGCAAGCACAAGGACCTGAGTTCAATTCCTGGTACCAAATTTAAAAAAAAATAAACACAGAGAAAAGAAGAGATAATTATTCTATTTGCGGACAAAGTGAATTTCAAGCCAAGGGTGATTAAGATCCATAAAGAAGTTGACTATATCCTTGTAAAAGGAACAATCCAAGAGGAAAACATAATAAGCATAAATATATATGCAACAAATATGAGTGCACACGCTACACAAAACATATTAATTAGCATGAAAACTCAAATAAGCACTAATGCAATTATAGTGGAGGAACTCAATACCCCACTGTCACAAATAGACAGATCAACTAGACAAAAGATCATAATGAAATATTAGAACTGAACCAAGCTCTTGAACAAGAGGATTTACTAGATGTCTACAGAATATTCCACCCCACATCAGAATACATATCTCACCTGCGCATAGATTGTTCTCCAAAACAGACCAAATACCACCTCATAGAACATACTTAAGTAAATGCAAAGAAATTGAAATTATCTCATCTAAATGAGACTCTATAAACCCTGTACTAAAAAAATACAAAAAAGAAACCATCCCATGCATATTATCACATACTAGTGCAATGAAATGGGGAATCAATGAAAAAAGAAATTACAAAAGCTTTATAAACATATGGAAATTAACACCCTGTTGAACAACCACTGGGTCACAGAAGACATTAGACAGTTTCTAAAATTAAATAATGCCAATGTAACATGCTGGAACTTATGGGACATAATAAAAGCAGTTCTATGGGGGAAATTTATAGTGCTGAATACCCAAATCAGGAAAACAGAGGTAGCTCAAATAAATAACCTAATGTTGAATCTGAAGCTTATAGAAAAAGAGAGACAGGTCAAGCCCAAAGCTTGTACAAGGGAGGAAACTATAAAGACCAGGGCATAAATTAATGCAATGATACAAAGAAAACAATACAAAGAATCAATGAATCAAAGAGTTTGTTCTAAATGATTAAATAGAATTGACAAAACCTTACCCAACCTTCTCAAAAAAAAAAAGGAAAGAAAAGAATTCATGCAATTAAGAATGAAAGCGATGAAATCACATCAGATCCTGAAGAAATTCAGAAGTTCATTCATACTTACATGAGAACCTGTGGGAGGCTCAATAACTCCAGGCGTCCAATCCTATTGCAAGTGGGTTTCCAGGTTCCTCTTCCCCTACGTCTGCTGAGCTAAGCTCCTAATTCTTCTTCCCCCTTCTATTTCCCATAAGTCTCCTGCTATGCCCCGGAGGTGGGACTTGCTGTCATAGCCCAGTTGCCTAGTTACTCGCGCCTTTTACCCGCCGATGTCATTTCCCTATGCCTCCACTATATATACCCAGAGTTTCCTTTGAATAAGCAAGACTTGATCAGAATCCTGTCTTGTCTCCATTTCTCGTCTCCTGTCCTTTGTCCCCTCCTCAATTCCCCGCTCCTCTCCCAGGTGACCTTCGTTGACTGACCAGCTGGTTCGTGACAAACCTACATTCGAATTAGATGGGAAATAGAAAAGAAATGAGCAGATTCCTGGTAACATATGAATTCCAAAAGTTAAATCAAGAACATATAAAAATTCTAAATAATCTAGTGTCAGTTAATGAATTGGAACATGTAATTAAAAATCTGTCAACATAGAAAAGCACAGGTCCTGATGGATTCACTGCTGAATTCTACAAGAAATTTAGAGAAGATTTAATGTGACTATTTCTCAAACTCTTTAATGAAATTGAAAAGGAATCAGTACTCCCACATTCATTCCTGGGAGTAAGCATTACCCTAATACCAAAAGCAGAAAAGGCTACAACCAAAAAAGAGAGCTACAGGCCAATCTCCCTTATGACCATAGATGTAAAAATCTTCAGTAAGATACTGGTAAACAAAAGGCAGCAAATCATCAAGAAGATTATATACCACGACCCAGTAGGATTCATCCCACCAATGCAGGGATTGTTCAAAATATGTAAATCAATAAATCAAATACACCATATTAGCAGAGCCAAAGACAAAAACTGTATGATCATCTGAATAAACACAGGAAAAACATTTCACTCATGCAACACTCATTCATAATAAAACCTCACAGAAAATTAAAATACACAATCTTTATCTCACCTGATTAAAGCCATCGATTACACACTGATAGCCAACATCATATTAAACAGACAAAAGCTGGCGGTTTTCACTGTAAAATCAGGAAAAATCAAGAATGTCACCACTTTTATTCAATATAGTTATGGAAACACTAGCCACAGCAATTAGACAAGAGAAAGAGATAACAGAAATAAGAAAAAGAAGTTAAATTATCATTACTTATGGATGTCATGATGCTCTACATAGAAGACCCCAAAAACTCCACCAAAGATTTCTAAATTTAATAACCAAGTTCAGTAAAATATCTGGATACAAAGTTCAGAACTAAAAAGTCACTAGAGTTCTTGTGCACAAATAACAACTCACTGAGAGTGAAATTAGGGAAACTATGTCTGTCAAAATAGCATCACAAAAAACAACATACCTAGGAATCAGTCTAATGAAAGGAAAAGACCTCTATAGTGAAAACTATACTACTCTGAAGAAGGAGATTGAATATATCATCGGGAAATTTTAGAAAAAGAATACACACACACACACACACACACACACACACACACACACACACAAAAGAAAATGGAAAGGTATCCCTCATACTTACCTAGGAAGAGCCAACATTGTGAAATTGGCCATACTCCCAAAATTTTATACAGATTTAATGAATCCTGATCAAAATATATTTAGTATACCTCAGAGATCTAAAGAAACATTCCTAAAATTCATCTGGAACCAAAAGAGACCTAGAATAGAAAAAGCAATCCTGGGCAACAAAGGAAAGGCAGGAGCCATCACAATCCCTAATTTGAAATTATGTTACAAAGCCACTGTGATAAAATCAACACAACAAACAATTAGGATGAGGGAAAGGAGAAAAGATGGGGGAAAATATGTATGTATATACACAGGATAGCTAAAAAGATTATACTATTAATTTCTATTAGGTTTTTTTGAAAGTAGAAGTTAATGTTTAAAATTTTTACTTTGCCCAATTTTATATGCTTGTATCTATAACCTAAGGAATTACTTTGAAGACAGTAATGTGCATATAACAATTACTGTTGAATACCTGTCTCTTATTTTTTTGTGTATCATTTCTAGTACTTTATCTATTATTTTTCTATTCTCTTTAAAATAAAAAATAAAAAACCAGCACAACACTGGAAAAAAAAAAAAAAAAGACTTGAGGATCAGTTCAACAGATCAGAAGATTCAAAAACAACTTCAGACATTCTTCAGCAACCTTATTTTTGATAAAGGAGCCAAGCATCTTCACTAGAGAAATATGGCTGCTTTAATGAATGGTGCTAAGAAAGCTGGTTGCCCACACGCCAAAGATTAAAACTAGACCCCTATCTTTCATTATGCAGTAAACTAAAGCTGAAATGGACCAAAGATCTAAATTGTAAAAAAGAAACACTAAATCTGCTGTAAGATACAATAGATAAAACTCTTAAAGACATTGTACAGGCAAAGACTTTGAAAACAAAAGTCCAACTGCATGGGAACTATCACAAAGAGCCAACATCTGGAATCTCATCGCATTAAAATAGTATGCAGAATAAGAGAAGCCACCATCTGAATGAAGAAACAACCCACAGAGTGGGAAAAAAAAATTTTTTTCCAACTATTCCTCAGATGAAGGACTAACACCTAGAATACATAAAGAACTCAAAAAAAAAAAAAAAATCAGACACATCTCTACAACTTAAACACCCAATCCAAAATTGGGCATTGGAGGAGAACACGCACTTCTCAGATGAAAAAACATGAATGCCAAATAAGCATATGAAACATGTTCAACATCACTGGTCATTTGAGAGAAGAAAATAAAAATGCGGAAATTCTATTGCACTCTAGAAAGAATGGCTACTATTTTTTTCCATAGTATTATTGAGAAACAAATAGCAATGAGACAGTTTTGAATCAAATTGGTAGGACAGTTTCAATAATTAACACAATGCATACATTCTTCCTAGTGGTTAATTGCTGTTCAAGATGCAGACATGATATCCTATTTACAAACACCATTAGAAAAAATCCCTCTATTCATTAAGAGAATGTAACTACATATCTATCCTAACCACTTTGAACACATAGATACAAAATGGACATTCATCTGTATCCCCTTTTTTAGTTAAGTTCCGTTCTTTGAATATGATAGGTGTGTAAACTCAGCAAAATATTCTAAAAGAGTTCAGTGGGACTTCCGCTTGATTGGTAATGTCAGAAATTGTTGATCTGAGTCCCCTACAGCTCAGCATAACAGCATGGCTTTACTTCCTATATTTCGTTTTTACACTTTTCTGCTGGATGGTTAAGACCAAGGTAAAGCAGGACCTATACAAAAACAGTTGAAGCTTTTGGGTCTGATAAGGTCAGTGAAATCCCCTCAGGATTTATCCTGAGATCCTGTACCTCAGATTGTAGAACCTTTGTCAGTGTCAGCCATG
>NW_004524611.1:5151206-5151825 GCF_000260255.1 Octodon degus
TAGAGGAATAGCTGGTTTAAATGGGAATTCTGGTCCAAATCTTCTAAGGATTCTCTGTACTGATTTCCATAACAGTTGCAACAGTCTACATTCCCGCCAGCAGTGGACAAGGGTTCCTTTTTCCCCACAGCCTCTCCAACATTTGTTGTTGGGTGATTTCTTCATGATAGCCATCCTTTCTGGGGTGAGATGATATCTCAATGTGGTTTTAATTTGCATTTCAGGATGGCTAGTGATGTGGAACATTTTTTCATATATTTATTCTTTCTTTAATTTCATCCTCTGAAAAGCATGTGTTCATCTCGGATGCCCACTTCTGGATTGGGTCGTTAAATTTTGGGGCACTAGTGTTTTTTAGTTCTTTATGAATTCTAAAGAGCAGACCTTTGTCTGAGTACTTCTTTGTCATGATTTTTTCCAAATTTGTGGGTTGCCTTTTCACTTTGTTGGTAATTTCTTTTGATGTGAAAAAACTCAGTGATAACAGGTCCGAGTTATTAATCCTTTCAACTGTTTCCTGTGCAAATTGATTTCTGTTCATGAAGTCTTTGCCTACCCCTATGTCTTCAAGAGTTCCTCCTACTTTCTCTTCCAGGAGATTTAGTGTCTCTGCTTTAAT
>NW_004524611.1:5155215-5193851 GCF_000260255.1 Octodon degus
CTGCACTTGTTACGGGTGGGCTTGGGTTCTGAGATTGCATTTTGTTCCTTCTCGTCATTTTGCGTAGCACTGTCTTTTGACCTTTGTTGTAGACGTTTCTTGCAGTTATAACCTTAGCACGTACTGAAGTTCAGGTGCAGATCTACAAAGTTTGGATTTATCCAGCTGTGCCTGGCTTGGGTCTGGCTGCTCTGCTCAGCTCCTTCATGCTGCTGCCCTTAGGGGTGAACTTGTTGTGCCCCTCTGGTAAGATGTTCTGCTTCTGGACTAGCTGGGTGTTTCTGTTCCCTACCCTCTCTGCAGAGCTGTAGAGTTTCACCCCAGGTCTGTATGCCAGGCCTGAGCTGAGTCTGGAGGGGACAAGTTGGAGTAGGGGGGAGAGGCAGCTCTCCCACACACTCACCGGGCTTGGGCTAAGACTGGATCTGGGGATTCCTGGAAAGCAGCAGAAATTCCTACTCCGCAGGTGGGGGGGGGGTACTAAGAAGTGAGGGGGACGTCCCAGTGGTGTGGAAGAGGGTTTTACCCATGCTGCGCCTGGGCTGGGACCAGTAATTCCCGCCAGTGCAGGGTAGCTGGAAGCTCTCCCACATACTCACCAGGCCTGGGCTAGGACTGGGTCTGGGGTTCCCGGAATGTGGCAGAAATTCCTACTCGGCAGGTGTTGTGGGGGAGGTGCTGCAGAGTGGTGGGGGGCGTCCCAAGGGGTTGGAAGAGGGTCTCACCCACAGTGCGCCTGGGCTGGGACCAGTGGGTCCCAGCAGCGCAGGGTAGCCGGAAGCTCTCCCACACACTCTCCGGGCCTGGGCTTGGACTGGGTCTAAGAATGGCCACTTTTAAGAAATCAACCAATAATGAATTCTAGAGTGGTTGTGAGGGAAAGTGAACCCTTTTTCTCTGTTGCTTTTTTATATAGTGAAATACTATTCAACCATAAGGAAGTATAAACGAGGTATTTCTAGGTAAATTGATGCACATTGAGGCCATACTCTTTGACACAGATTGAGTAAATACCACATTTTGGTGTGAGAAATCAAAATTATAAGGACCAAAATGCATACTAGATATTGTAAGATAGGAAGTAAATGTTCAAATAGAAAGGGTAACCAGGAGGAAGAGTGAGAGGAAGAAAAGGAAAGGAAAAATGAGAAAAGAAGGAAAAATATAGGAACAAAGCTTTTAGAAATAAAAAGGGAAAACTCAATTAAAAAACAATCTTAGTCTGTTTCTTTTTTATATTTCCTACCTATTGGTTAAAATTCTCCATTTGTGCATCGTTATCCTGATCCCTTCTTTTTCTTTTTTTTTCCCCCTGTGGAACCCGGTATTGAACTCAGGCCCTTGCGCTTGCCAGGGAAGTGCTTATTCCACTGAGCCACCTCCCCTGCCCTGATTTCCCTACTTATCTGTGGTTTTCCCTTGCCTCACTGAATCTATGTAAGGTGATCAATTGAACATTTTTTTTTTTTAATATATTTGGTACAAGTTCTACAGAGTCTCACTACTAGATCGGACTCATAGTGATTCTCCTGTTTTCAGTATCCCAAGCGTTGGGATTACAGGCATGCACCACCATGCCCAGTCTCAATGGTGGTCTCAGCGTGCCCCGGGGTTGGGGCTGGCATGGCACATGGGTAATCGAACTCTGGCTGCTGCGCTCTGCCTAAGCAGACACTTTAGTCCACTGAGCTATCTGGCCGGCCCTTGAACATCTTTTAACAGTAAAGCAAATACCTTGACTTCTTCAGGGACAGTGTCCATTCACTCTTTTTCTGAGCATGAGCCATTCTTTCTTGTTTCTTAGCACAGGACATAAATTTTCATGGAGTATTGGATAGTTTTTATACTATACTGTGTAACTCCAGAAATCACAAGTTTTGATCTTACTGCTTATCAAAGGTTGTAGCTATTTGCTGAGTGACTTTTCTGAATGCTTTTAGCACACACTGTGTTTTTTGTTGCATGTAGTGGAGGTTGAAGTCTTGGTTGTACGGACTTCATGGTCATGGAGTGATTTAACAGCAATTTCCTTCAATGCCTGATGCCAGTGCAGTAAAACAATCCCCAGGCTTTGCACGCTGGCTGCGTACAACATTCACCTAGCATCCACTTCCAACTTAAATAAAGCCTCAGATCAGCCAGAGTTGAAAATTTAGCATCTTCTGCAGTCTTTTCTCAGCCCTGGACGTTCCTGTGGCCTTTCTGACTCCTGACTACATGTGAAACTGTGCAAAACCTTATTCCCACATTTATGTACTTTCCCTGGGTCTTCCTGAGCTTTCCAGAGTTCACTTCTGTTCCATTTGTTCTCCTTTGCCCAGGCAGCTGCAGCTAATACGTTCGCCTTCCGCGCTTTTGTTTCTTTATTTATTTGGTTCAGGGTCTTATTACACAGTTCAACTTGCAGTGATCCTCCTTCACCACACCTGGTTTTGGTGGCCAGCACAGCATGCTGGGCTGGGGATCAAACCCGGGTCCTTACACTTGTCAGGCAGGTGCTTAGACTGCTGAGCTATCTCCCCAACCCTTGCCTTCCATGCTTTGGAATAATACTTCTCTAGAGGCTGCAAATGCCCTGAGAAAGTTCTGAGGCAGGTAAAAATAAAGGCAATACCATGGATACTCTCAGAAGTGACCAGACAAGTACAGTTCTCTAAGAGCACAGTGTGCATCAGTAGCATGGCCCACCACCTTCACAGCCACCACCAGGCCAGAAAGTGATAGACTGCTTCCAAAACATAGGAGTTACTTTCGCTATGTAGCATTCCCTCAGTGGTTGAATTTGATTGCAGAGTATACAAAAGCTGATTCTAAGAGTGTGTGCCAAGGTAACTGTTGTTTCAGTGAAGAGACAGTTTTGACATTCCACCCTCTACCGTCTTCAATGACATCTCTCCCGTGACTCCCATTTTTAGAGACTCGCTGGCTGCCACATCAAGGGAAAGCCACAGGGAGCACTGCAGCTGGAGCACCAATCGCAGTGATGAGATGAGATCTTGGCATGGGAACAGGAGTGGTGATTAGAATGACCCAGTTCCTTGGGTGGCATAGATCGAAGGACTGCAGATGGATCAGTGCAGGTGGTGAGAGATACCTAAGGAGCCAAAAGGATGGGTTTACCTTTACCGACCTTGGGGCCTGCAGCAACCTTCTCACTGCACCCCTGAATCCCAGCGTGGCCTTCCACAGGTCACTCGCCATAGCCAGGCCAGAGTGAGTTTTCAAAGACAAAGCCAGATCATGTGGCTAACCCTCTGTTTCTTGTGACGGCGGCCTTGAGAGCCCTAAATAATCAGATTCCCTGTAGTCTGTCTGCCTCCCAACTTATGCACATCTCCCAGCTATGCTGTCCCAGCTCTGTTCCATGCTGGTTTATTGCTGGCTGTTCATCTAATGTCCATGCAAGCATCTACCCAGGGCCTCTGCACTGTGTTCTGCAATATATGTGAATCATAAATAATATTTTATGTCTCTCTATATATACATCACTTTATTGGATATTCCTTCTCTGGCCAACTTGCAGAGACAATCAAATTCAGTCACCCCAACTTCTCTGGCCCTTCTGTTTCCTTCCCTCTAATATACTTTCCCCATACATGTGTCTGGGCTTCTTTATTCTCCCCCCAACCACAGAGAATATAGCTTTGGGAGATGGGGCAACTGTGCTCCTCGTATCTGTGTCACCTCAGTAGGACTTGGCCATTCAGAGTACTTAGGCGGTGCTTCTTGAGTCCACACACTGAAGACGCCATCAATCTGCTCAAGCCTTTATGGTTGAGGACGAAAGAGAAATAAGGAAAGTAATGACTGTTATGAGAGCCTGGTCCTGTGTTCTGAAAGAGCACAGGGAAGAGGACTGGGAAACAGTCTCAGAACTCACTAACCCAGTGCAGTGTCAAGGTACCAAGAAGCAGGCGTGCCCAGCCCTGTCGGAAAACATTGCTGGACAAAAGGCTTCTGAGATAGAAAATAACATTTGGAGATTCCCGAAGACCCCATTGTAGGTAAATCCTGCTGCATTGAACTGACACATCATGGCCTGCTCTCCACAGCCCTCTCTCACTGCCCTGGGGAGGCCAGGCCTTGGCTCTGTCTCCCAAGCTATCAGACAGAAGTGGCCCCCAGCTCCAACATTCTCCGGAAACATTGGGTTAAAATGAGGCAGTGAATCCTCATGACACTAAATGGTTAAAAGCAAGAATTTATCAATGACTTTATTTCTCCCCAGAGACCTTCAGCCATCTCTTTGCTTTGGTGGTTGTTCATTGGAATTAACTTTAACAAGCAGAGGTAATTTATGCCATGAATGTATCATAAATAGCCTGACCTTTGCTATTACATTTTTCATCATTGGCTTCCTTGCCTTTGCGATATGAGATTCTTTTCTCTTTTGTTTACAACAGATGCTAGAAAAACACAGCCAAGAAAGGAAAAAGAAAAAAGAGATGATCACTCATCTCCATGGGCTCCCTCGTTTCCTCAAGGAGGTCTGAAAAATGTTGCAGGCAGTCACACAAATAGCACAGGCATGCAAAGAGGTCGGCTTGTCTTACAGACACCCACGATCTTCCAGTCATAGCTTTTAAGTATTTTAATTTCAAACTGCAGGGTAGCCACATAAAAGTTATTTCTGGACAATTATTATAGGCTAGTAATGCAAAAACAAATAGCTTGTGGGTATTTATCACTAAGAAGCTTACACATAGGGCGCTGAAAATAAGCATCATTGATATTTAAAAGTAACATAAATGGAGATTTTTCTAATCTGTATGGGGTTGCTTTTGTGGGTAACAAAAAATCTTTAAAATATATTGTGACAAAGGCTATACCCATCAGTGAGTAGGCTGAAACCCATTCCGTTGTGCAGCATAATTGGGTGGACTGTGTAGTCAGTGAATGATATCAAGATAAAATTATTTAAGATGTTCATGCCACGGTAGGGATCTGCACAGGGAGAGGTGACAGAGATTGGGTGTACCTGGGATACCTCAAAAGGTCAGCACTCCCAAACCTGAATATCTAGTCTCTCCTCCACATGCCAACTGCCTCTCTCAGCTGACTGCCATCCCCTTGTCCCAAAGGCTCAATGACAGTGAAGTCATCTTTGACTCTGTCCTTTTACCCACAGCCCATGGCATATGTCCTGGGCTCCCTAACATGTAACCAGTGTCTCCACCCACAGCCAGCACTTGATTGGCTGTGACAATTTTCCTTGGTTCTCACCATCCCCCCTATCCTTTAAAATCTACCCCCAACAAGGCCAAAGGAGGTTTATAGACCATTGTTCAGAGGTTGCAGCCCTGAGAGTACTATCAGGCCCAGTGCAAAGTCCCTGAACCAGCCCTGCCCCAGGTGGCCTCCTGGCTGTCCACTTGAAGCCAAACACCCCCGTGTGTCTGTATCACCCTCCTTCCCTGTACTGCATGCAGTCAGACAATTCCCTAACACTTTGCAAACATCCCAGTAGGAGTCTGACTAACTCACCCACTGACTCTGCAAGAAAGAAGTTTTCCACAAGTGGCATCCCATCCCCTGGCACAGGATACCAGCAGAGTGACATGAGCCAGAAGAGTACCATAAATGACACTGGCTGAGCCCAGTCACATAGGTCCTTCGAGCCAGCTACAGCTGGCTGCCAAAGGGTGGTCACCATTCCTTGTCCCACCCTGTTGCCCAGTCTGCATTACTCACTGTCCTCTGGGTGGGCTGTGACCTTTAGTGTCTTTTTCTTGAGGACCTCTAGTCCTGTCACCTCTCCACTCTACCACTCACTGTCATAGCTATGTCTACCCTAAGTTCTATTTGAAGTCAAATGCAGTTTATGAAAGTTTTATGCACATGAAATAAATTCTTGGAATCATGCTGTGTTATTTCCAATGTTATATAATTAATTAGACACTCTTTGGGGACTTAAACTGATCAGAAAGCACTTAGGAACCGTGACTCTTTTTCAGATTCTGGAGCCCTGGTTTCCCATAGTTTCACAGAGGATGATGGAGGTTGCTGCTAATCAATACCTCCCCTCCCCAAGCTGGAGAGCCAAGGACCTGTCAACTTCGTCCTTTCTCTGGGGTGGAGAACACACTTGCTAATCATGGGCCACCCATCCTCTTTATTCTCTTGCATACCATTTCCTTTCTTGTGAGCTTCACCCATGGATCAACTGAGGCTCAGCTTGACAAGGTGCTGCTAGGGTCAGAATGAAAAACTGCATGTCCTCCAAACAGAGGTTGACATTTTGTCTTCTCCACTCAAACTTCAGTGACTCCCTCGTCCTGTCACCAACACATAACAATGATTTTAGGCATGACACAAAACTTTGGACCTCTGTGGCACTGTGGGCCTTAAGGGGTTCCTGGAGCCTCGTTTTTCGTAAGTTCACCCATTTGCTCACAGTCACTGCTCCCCAGGAAGGTGGTGTCTCTTGGGACGGAGTCTGGCCATTCTCAGAAATAGTTGCATTTTCAGTCCCTTTAAGTAGGAAGCACCATAAATTCAATTCAAACTACTTGAGCATTACTCTTTCATGTTGAGCTCAGGAGCAGCTAAATCCAGGGAACCAAACTCAAATCTCTCTCTCTCTCTCTCTCTCTCTCTCTCTCTCTCTCTCTCTCATCCCCCCCCATATCTGTCCTCTCTTATGTCAGGGATGGGTTTTACCTGTGCTCTCACCCCTCCTCAGCCTTCGCCTCCTATCTACCTGTCAACCCAGGTTCCTGGGGTCTCATCAGCCCAGCAATGATGGGTCAAAGTATCCTTCATTCCCATTCAGTGCTTCTGCCCCATCTACCCCCATGAGGATCTCAGCCACTGGAAAGGCCCTGGGCCACGGGGCCCCACATCTTCTCAGCATGGAGACCAGGGCCCCACCCACTGTTCATCCCAGAGACCTCCAACCAGTTAGTCCTACATCTGGTCAAGGGACCTTCTATTGCCTATGTGTGGGTTTTTTTTTTATTTAATGAATTTTTATTTCAGAACAGTTTTGACCTAAAAATTCATGAATGTAGTAAATTGTGCATAAAATAGCGTTCTCACCTACTCCATACCCAGTTTCCTCTACTACTGCACCCTACAGTATACTTGTTCGAACTAATGAGCCAGTTTTGAGCCACTCTTTTCAAGTGAAGTACATGCTGCAGGACTCAGCTTCCCTTGGCTGTTACTTATTGCCCCTTTGTGTTCAGGACACATGGCCCTTAGTTGTCATGTCTCTTTCCCTGGCTGTGGGAATTTCTCAGACTTTTCCTTACTGTTGATGGCTTCGCCAATCTTGAGAAGGTCTGGCCAGGCATCTCGTGATTTTCTCAGAATGATGCTGGGATTAGGGTTTAGGGAGCCCAGTGAGAGACAGGGAACTCTCACCACACAGCATGCGTGATCCCTGCTGTAATAGGCGGTCACTGGTCAACACTGGTGCTGACCTTGACCTGACTGACCATGAAGTTCCTTTCCTCCCCCTTTTCCTGTCTTTCTCTTTGAACAGAAATGGCTAAGTGGACCCCATGCTGGGGAGCGGGGAGCTTCTCCACCTTTCAGGGTCAGTGTCTGTGCCCCACCCACACTGTGTGCGCCTGCCCAGGGCCTGAGCTCCCCTCGGCCTCCCCTCCAAGCCAGACACTGTGTCAGTGACTGATGACAATCACCGAACGTTTGCCAGAGGGACTCAGCAGCCGTGTCCCCTGCAGTGCCTCCAGCTCTGCTGGCACCAGAGCTGGGAAATCGCCCCTGGCATCTTAGGCAGACCCTGGGCCACCATAGCTCTGAGAACTGTGCAAGAAGGAGAAGCCCTCTTCACAGCACCCCTGGCATCACAGACGGCAACAAGACCTCAGGAAATGTGTGTGAGCACAAGGGCGTCAGAGCAGAGGAGTGCAGGCTGAGGCTCAGGCGGCCTCTCTCTGGGGTGAGAAGTGGGGTCCGCGTGGCGCCCACCATCAAGAGCTGCTCTTGAGCCGACCCAGGAGGTCCCGGGGCCCAGCTGTGAAGGACATAGCTGCAGATGTGCCGGGCCATCCAGCAGCAGCCTGCCAGGAACTTCCCAGGAGCAAAGAGTATCTGCGTACGTCATCAGGGCTGCTTCCTCAGGTCAGGGGTCCAACGGTGCCACCAGGAATAAGCACAACTCCAGCGAGCCCAGGGATGGCTGCGTCTCCACTGGGGAAGCTGTCTGAGGAAGCTGTCTGTGAAGGGTTCTGGAGAGCCTGAGGTCTGCGAGCTGACAGGAGGGGAGACGTGAGACCCCCCCGACCCAGGCCTTGCCCCTGCCCGTCCCTTTCTGGTCCTCCACAGTGGGCAGGATCAGAGGCCTCAGCACTGAGCAGGCTCTACTCACTCACCAGTGCCCCACCTGAGGCGATTCCAGGAGCCTCCCCGGGCCTCGGGTCCTCTGACACCAACATGAAAGTCACCAACAGTAGCCCTCACACCCAAGCTGTGGGCCTAGGGGACTCCCGACAGCCTTGCCTTCCTCCCAGCCTCCCTCCTGCCTCTCGCCCACTGCTGCATCCACACTCTGCCCTGTCCAGTCCTCTGCCCTGCAAAGAACCCCGATGCTACCCAGCACTTGGGCCCTGGAAGCTCCTGGGTCATAGGGTGGCATGCCAAGAAGGCTGCACATGCCAAAGGCTCAGGCAGTGCCCACTTCTGGGGGCTCTGGACATCCCCACGTCAGTTCTTCCCAGGCCCACCTCTGAGCTGGCCCTGGACCTCTGTGTGTCCAAGCTGAGCTCCCCACTCTGGGCTGCTCTTCCACCTCCCACCCTGGCTCCACCCTCTCCAGGCCTTGTCCAGTCCGTCCTCCCTGCTCATCCCATGGCCAGTGCAGGATATGGTCTCCTGGGCCCACCCTGTCCTCCCACACACCCCTCCCCCTCCACAGGAAGTCCCAGCTCAAACCAGGCTCCCCAGCACCGCCCACAGCTCCACTGCCTGTTGCAGCTCGTTCTCAGTCCCCACTGCACCAGGTTTCTGTCCCATGGTGCGGGTGCCGTAACCACTGCTGCCAGCCTCCTGTGTGTGGTGGTCCCAAGCCCAGGTCCCCAGTGGACTACAGCATTGCTCCTCCAAGTGGACTGGTTCCCCATGGCCTCCCAGGGACTGAACCATCAGGCTGGCTCCCTGGGCTGCTTTATGCTGGGATAAGCTACCTGCTAGGTTCAGTTAGCACCCAAGGAGCCCACGAGGGGGGACAGAATTGGGGACGCTACAGCGCTGTGCTGCTGGTGTGGTCACAATGCAGCTGAAGACACTGAAGTCCACAGCATCCCAGCCACGGTCCAGGACACTTGCACTCCTGTTTTCATCAGCAGTCTCACTGCCATCGCAAGAACCTCTCCTGCTCACTGTCACTGCGGTCCTCTTGTGGGCCATCGGCAAGCCACTGTCTTTTCCCCAGTGCTGAGGGATGAGGCGAGAACAAGGTCAGGTCTTTCCAGTGCCACATCTTTGCTTTTCTGATAAGGTTAGGGCTGCAGCGGCTAAGGATCCTCAACACCTCCCTGGGGGCTTCCCAGTGGGCAGAAGAGAGGAGCAGAATCCCTCTGCTAAAGCCAGGTGGGCACAAGTGCTGTACATACAAGGAGACTGGTTATCTGTCTCCATGATGCCCAAAGAAAGGCTCCTTTGGCCACGGGTGCCCTGCCTGCCACCCTGTCACTTGCTCTAAATCTCCCAGGGAGACCGATGAGTTCCAGGTCAATGCCAGGCCTTTAAATCCAGGAGGACCACAGGTCCGCACTATGCTACCCTCCGCTGGCTGCTCCCCCCTGTCACAGGTGGGCGCTACCTTGTCCAGAGCCCATGCTCAAGGCCTCTGGCTGAGCAGGGCAGAGACGCCGCAGAGGACAGCACCGCCACATACTCAGGAGTTTCAGCAGTGCTGGTGGCAGACAATGACAGAGAGAGGCCTCCAGAGGCAGCCAGGAGCCCCAATCCTCCTGTGGGTCTTGGGATGGGAACCAGGAGAGGACAGAGGGCGCGTGTCAAGCACAGGACAGATCAGGGCCTGACAAGGCGGGTCCAACAGGTGAAGAAAGGAACAGCAAGCCGGTGTCAGGCTCAGTGCATTGCTGGGCGCATGCAGAAAGGTCAGTTCCCCAGGTGTTCACGCTGCCAGCTCCAGACATGGAGTTAGGTGCCAGCAGCAGGAATGGTGGCACAGAGCCACAGCAGTGTCTTCAGCTGTGCCCAAGGAGGGCAGGTGGAAGCCCCATGCCTCTTCAGAAGCCAGGAAGTCAGGACAAATTCTCTAATAGATGGCTTGATCCCGGGAGGTGACTACACCCCTGTAAGCTATGGTCCAGTAGGACCATACAGCATTCTGCAAGAACTTGGACTCGGCCACAGTGCCAGCCTGGGGTCTCCGTGGGCTTACATGACCTCTCCAGGGTCCCAAGAAGAGGTTAGTCCCCTACAGTAGGAGACAGAGAGAGGTGGTAGGTGGAGGCTGGGAGATTCATGGTAAGAGGAAGGTGAGGTGCTCCTCTAAAGTAGAACCCACTGAGAATTTTAAAGAAGATGATTCAACCTCCGGTTCCGCCAAAAAGAAAGAAAGATGATGATCAGCTGACCCAATTTGTGCCGAGTTTGACTGTCATTTGTCCTGAAAGCAGAAAGATTCCTAAAGAGAACCAATATTTAAATCAACACTCCAAACAGAGAGCAATTCTTTTTGGGGGTGTTGTTGTGCTGAATGAATGCTAAAGAGCAACAGATTTAAGACTTGGCTCTGGCTAAAGTCTTCACTAAATTCCATTCCTCGGGAAGCTAATAAAAATATTTGTTAAGATTCTCTCCCTGGGTTATGATTTTTCTCAGATGACACTGGACTTCCTCAGTGCTGGGGAGTTGAACGCATTTCTGTTTTATGAGATACCAGCTTTTCAGCAAACAATCTGAAAAAGAGAAGACTTCCTGTGGAGGAAAGGGTTGGAAAGCTATTAATAAGGCTTAAGAAAACGAAGCTGGGCAATTGGGCAAGCCAGAGGTGTTCAGCATTGCTCAGCATTTACTTAGTATTGCAAAGTGGGTTCAGGCTTTGGAAATAAGAGTCCAGGAAAGGACTTTATTCTTGGAATAACCCACGGGATTTCTGCCCCAAGAGCCAGGAGCCCGGGAGCCCAGACCTGCTCAGGGGTGTAGTGACCAAAACTGCCTGACATCCAGCCAATCAGAGACCAAGGAGGGCACCTGTCGGCCAGTCGGCTTCCGAGTGCCCACTGCTGGGGAGAACCAGCCCGGGACCTGTTGCGAGAGTGGAGACAGTAGGCTGGCTCAGAGCTGCCGCAATAAAATTGGCCACAGCAGATAGCAAATACGGGGAAAATTAATCTGAATCTGGCCCCATGACCAGGGCCTTTACAGAGAAAAACCTGAGGCTCCAAGCAGCAGGTTGCCTAAGGTCCCACAGGCTGTGGGTGAGCCAGACCTCTCCTGAACAAGTGGCAGCATTTGCACAGGTGGCTGAGCTGAGGCAGGGCCCTGTCCTGTCCCTTACCTTCTCCCTAGGGACAGAGCTCTGCTGGCCTCTCCAAATGGGCTCCACCAAGCCCAGCTCAGACCTCACCACGCTGGCCCACGGGGCTGAGCTAAACAGCTCCAGGCTTGTAAGACAGACACGCATTCCACAGCCAGTATTTAAAAAAAGAAGAAGAACAAAAAACACCCTGAAACCACTTTTGGCTGATGGTACCTGACAGCTGGAGTTTCATGTGGTTTTCTTTTTGGAGTTCTCCTGACTTCCAGGGTGGACAGCCAAGGTGAAACCCAGATTTCCATCGCTGGACCCAAGAGCCTGAGTATGTAGACATTGGGTAGGACTGAATGTGCTCCTCCAGTCTAATTTGACTTGTCTTTGATAATCAGCCCAGCACCACTGAGGAGATCACAAAGCCTTCTTTGAGATGATAGAGACAGGGATAGGCACCCATGGGACGCTGGGAGGAGGCCACAGCCAGTGGCTGAGAGGTAGGGGGCCATCTCACACACTGCAGCCACGCCAGCGGCCACCATGGTGTTCAGTAAAATAAACTTCGTAAAGTCTTGTAAGTTGTTGTAAAATAGAACGAGATCATGGGATTATTTTTTCAATGACTGCTAAAACCCAACATGATGACATTTTTGCCAGAAGATAAATTCGTCTTTAATTCATGAAACCCAGATTTAAAAGGATGCGCTATAAATATCTACACAGAAAAGGGTCCAAGCTGACCTCTTAAGTTTTATAGGTGACTCTCCCAGATCGTTTGTGTGTGTCAGCTGCAGTACCGACACAGGTTGAGAAAAGCGTTCATCCGGGCTTTTGCTTTCTGCCAACACCCCCGGTCTGAACTACATAAAATTCCACAAATAAACAATGTAAGGCTTTCCAGTTGTTCACCATCCTAAATAGCACACTAAAATCCTGTGGCACCTTGCTCTGACCCACCCAAGGCACGACACATTCCCTTGTCCAGTGTCCCCACATCTTGTATATGGCCCACTCATTAGTCACTGGGAAGCCATCTTGGTCTTCACCTTCCCCCCTTTTCAAATGAGCGTGTGACCGGATGCTCCAACCAACAGTCATGAGGAGCCGGTACGCGCATCTGTCACACCTTGATACTCTGCCCTTCCCTTCCCTTCCCCTCCCTGCCCTCTCCCCCCATTCCAACACCGCCGTTCCCATCTTCACAGCCCACCTCCCGGTTTCCCCTCATCTGTCTTATATTTTGCTCTTTACATTATTACACTTTGGCCTTTTCACATAAGAGAAACCATGTGCTATTTAACTTGTGTCTGATGTCACTTAGCATTGTGGCCTCAAGGCGGGTCTGATTCGCTAAACACTGGCGGTCTTCTTAATGTTCAGATCGTTCACCAAGATATCACTGAGCCTGTGCCCAAGTACCACTCATTTGATACACGCTGGCCCCGAAACATGAGGGCAGGGACGCTGGCTCTTTGGATTTGCCAAAGGAAGCTGCACATGCTTCCTAAAGGGCAGACATGGAAAGTGGGACCAAGTGTTTTGAGAGCGAGAGACCACCCTCACGTTCTTGTGCTGTGGCGTCTTGTGTCACTGGACTGCCTTACTCGCTATTGTTAAGCTTTGAATATGCCCAATTTGCACAGTAAATTGTTGGAGGTGTGTGTGTCTAGGAAAAACCAAAGAAGCATGCAACTTTCAGACATCCACTGGGCATCTTGGAGCATATCTGATGGACAAGGCAGAGCAGCTTCTGTATTCAAAGTCTTCTGCAAATCCTGCATTCCCTGAAGACGGACACGTCTACCCTGCCATCAGATATGTCTGATTTCAGTTGGTGGGTTTGCTGGTTGGTTGGTTGGTTTTGTGAGGCAGAGCCTTGCTACATAGCCCAGTCTAGCCTTGAACTTGTGAGATTCCTCCTGCCTCAGCTTCCTGAGTGCTGGGATTACAGGCAGGTGCTGCCACACCCAGCGCACATCTGGTTTCTTGCGAGGTTGCCCGCAGAGGCTGACCATGCCTCTGGCTGAGATCCTGGCCAGGACACGCACACCATTTAGCTGGTTTCCCAAGAGCTCACTGGTCCCAGCAGTCCAGCCAGCTCCTACCTGGGTCAAGTTCCCTTCCAGGCACCGGTGAGGCCTCATTCCCAGGGATCCTGGTGCCCCTGGGCCTTTCCACAGCCTCTCCTGTCTTCAGCCCCCTTTCTGCGGCTAGCTTGTTATTCAAGCCCATTTTCTGTCATTCTCTACTGCCCTCCCCTCATAGCACCCACTGACCTAAAATCATCTCAGTTATTCACGTCTGCTTCAATTTCCCTTAGATGAAGTTTATTTTTTTTCAAAGTTTTATTGATAAACAGCAATGAGACAGTTTCAAATCAAATCGGAAGTACAGTTTCAACAAATAATACACTGCATATATTCTTCTTAGTGGTTAATTGCTGTACAAGATGCGGACTTGTGATCCTATTTACAAACACCATTAGAACAAATCATTCTATTCATTAAGAGAATGCAACTATATATCTATCCCAACCTCTTTGAACACACAGATACAAAATGGACATTCATCGGTATACCCCATTTTTTCTAAGTTCCGTTATTGAATATTATAGGTGTGTAAACTCAGCAAAATATTCTAAAAGAGTCCAGTGGCCCATAATAGCATTGGGTCTTCTGTTTAACTGGCAATGTCAGAAATTATTGACCTGAGTCCCCCACAGCTCAACTTAACAGCATGGCTAGATGAAGTTTAAATACTTCAAATCTTTTGAGAGTCTGCACACACTGAATGGGGACAGTTTCTTTTTTTTTTTTTAATTTATTTATTTATTGTGTCTGTGTGTGTGTGTGTGTGTGTGTGTGGCCAGCTCAGCCCACCAGGGGGCGGGGCTGGCTGGCATGTGGTGCTGGGGATTGAACCGTGGTCGCTGTGCTTTTGCTTAGCTTAGCTTGTTCTAAGTAGGTGCTTTAGACCACTGAGCCATCTCACCAGCTCCCTGGGACAGTTTCTTTAGGAGTGAGAAGAACCCTGTGCAATTAGCCAGGTGAACACTCTAACAGCTGCTGAATGCTAGGCTTCAAAATGACTAAAACTTTGAATATTATGTTGGGTGAATTTTACCCAAATTTAAAAATTACTTCTACCTTTACTCCTTCATGATTGTTTCAAATTCTTTTTGTAGCAGCAAATGCAGTTCTGTAATTGAGTCACCTACGAAGGCCGGGTGCAGAGATGAGCGAGCATACTGTGGGGCCTGAGGTGGGCACCCAGAACATGCCTGAGCACCGACCCTGAAGGGCAGGTGGGGAGGACAGTTACACAGCCCTAGTTCCAGGTCTGGGGGCGGGTTGCTGATATGATTTAGTGTGGCTAAAGACACACTACAAAGCATGGGCTTAGCTCGTGACACAGGAACAGAGGTGCTTGACATTTTAGATAGGGAACAAGCGGTCTTATGACAAAGCATGGGGTGGTATTGGGGTAAGTAACTATGAAAACATTTACAAGCAGCAAACTTAAGGAAACTAACTTTAGCTCAAAGATGGTGCCTGAGTACAACATGGCGTCCATTTGGTTCTTTTTTCCACTTCATTTTAAGCATTTCTTTAGTTGGGAAGGCTTTTTATTTCCCTTAAATTCAACTCAGTACATCTTCTTAAGAAAAATTCTAAGCATTATTATACGCTACTTGTCTTTACAAATTAGGGTTTTTCATGAAGACAGTGAAGGAAATTAAGACGAAGAAACACTGAAAATATTTCAGTTTGTCAAAAGAGCCTTTGTTATTGTTGGTTGGCTTACTCACAGATAAATAAACACTGTAAATTTAAAAATGTAAAGCTAAATTCACAAAATGCAATCATTTTATAAGGATTTTATAAGGTACCATATAACATTTTTTAGCAGTTTAAACTTCCACAGCCTTCTCTCAACAGTTGATAAACACTTTGTTTTGGGAAAGAACTTTTTCTGCTAACCAGGTTCAGAATTTTTTGAGTAAGAGTCTTTCCAAGGCTTTCGTGTCTGCCAACCTGACGGGCTCTGAACCTTCCAAATGTCGCTGGGAGGATTCCTGGAAGCTCATGCGACACCAGGTGCCACATCAGACACCAGCAGCCTGTGTCCTCCTGGCACCTGCAGAATCATTTCCCTTGAACTCCTGGACTCAAACTCCCAGCTTCTCTCGGAAAGGCTCCCCAGCACCCCGCCACACAAATCCTTTTGTTTATGACAGGACAGCGCACCTGCAGTAGAGATACAAGAGGGAGCAGGACCGCCAAGCTGACCCCCCAGGTGCAGCTGGATGTGGGTGGGATCCAGATGTGGCAGAAACAATTATAGATGAGGCCAGATATGGATGAGGTTGAGTGCGGGAGCCGCCAGGTGCTTTCTGACAAGATGTGCATGAGGCTAGACAAGAGCTTAGAGAGGCTGGAGAGATAGCTCCGCAGCGGCGGTGCCTGCCTGACCAGCTCAAGGTCCTGAGTTCATTCGCCAATACCACCAAAAAAAAAAAAAAAACACAGCTGGGTCTGGGAGCCCGAGGATGTGGACATAATGGTGGGTGGGCGTGGGGGGTGTAGGGCATTGACCTGTGTGGGTGCGGCCTGACTTAGGTGCCCAGGGCTCATTGTTGGAGACCAGGCACCACCAACCAGAAGCAGCACGAGGAAGTAAGTACTGCACATTAAAGCAGATTAGCAGATTCTCTGGGTTCCTTCAAAACTTTTTTTTTTTTTTTTTTTTTTTTTTACAGAGCTGGGGGTTGAACTCAGGTCCTCGCTCTTGCCAGGCAAGCGCTTATTCCACTGCGCCATCTCCCCCGTCCTTTCTTGACTCTGGCTGGCCAGATAGCTCAGGGAATCAAAGCTCCTGCTTAAGCAGACAAAAGAACCTGGGTTCGATCCCCAGTGTGTCGGCCCGGCCCCGCCCCCAGGGGGGGCGCTGAGGCAGCAACTGAGACTGGGCGTGTAGAGCGCGCCTGTAATCCCAGTAAACGGCCAACCATCTTCTTCTGCACACAGAAAAATCAGACCCAGGTGTGGCCGAGTTTATTAAAGTCTTAAAGCCTCATTCTCCCCTCAGTGCAGTGTCCCAGAGTAAAAACCAGTGAACCCCTTTAAAAAGCAAGCGTGTGACAACAGACTGGCCTAGCAGACTTCCTGCTGAGTCGCCCCGCATCGCCCCGCATCACCCCGCATCGCCCCAGCACCTCTGAGGTCTCCCCGCGCTCTGCGCACGCATTGCGCCTGCCCCGTCCTGCTGGCGGAGGCCTTCCAGCTCCCTGCGTGGGAACGCTGACCTCCAGGAGCCCACGGGGACAGCCACAAGCCCTCCTTGGAGCGCACCCGCGTACATGAGTCACCTGCCACCCGTGAGCCACGTCGCTCACCTCACCTGCGCCGCCTGCCTTAGTCGCTGCCCTCGAGCCTGGGCCAAGCGCCTGTGGTGAAGGAACCCCGGTCCGTGCTCCCTTCCAGTCCCTCGGCAGCTGTTTGTTTGGTGAACAATGTTTCTAGGAAGGGGAATGAAATAAAGACGAATAAAACAGGCATCTTGATTCTTGTCCCTCTCACCGCTGTTGAAAAATGCGTAGGGGGACTCGGAGACAAAAGGAAAGGAATGGCTTTCACAGAGGGTTTGGGTACACCCTTTTACACTTAGTGTCTTAAGGAACCTCAGTGTAAAACCAGGAATGAGCTGAGGCGCTCTCAGATCCCTCTGAGCCTGGGATTTCTCGACACGCCCCAGCGTCGGGGCTGCCCGTGAGGCTGATCACACCCCCACTTGGACTGGATGGGGCGCTGGGGACTCTTCTTGGCACCGCACCTCCAAGTGTTTGCGTGGGTGGGTGGGCTCTTCGGTTGCCAAGGCAACAGCACCATCACCAGCCACTCACACAGGACCGGGTTAGACTCTTTCCAGGTCATCCTGAATCAACATTCCCCTCTGTTTCTGAAACAAAGCAGGGGATTAAGTGTGAGAAATTGCGACAGTGCAGGAGGGCTGGAGGGAGAGAGTCTGAGAGGGCTCAGGCAGCCTTCACCCTACCTGCACTACAGGTTAGCATTAATCCTATAAGGGGGCTGCAGGATAGCTCAGCCGACTAAAGCACCTGCTTAGGCAGCCGGAAGGAATGGGGTTCAATCCCCGGCCTGCCATGCTAGCCCTACCCCAGGGTGCACTGAGAGGGTGACTGAGACTGGGCGTGGTGCCAGTAATCCCAGCTCTTGGGAGGCTGTAAACAGGCAGACCACTGCGAGTCGGATCTACACAGTGAGACCCTGTACTATTAAATACATTAAAAAATAAAATAAAATAAACTGTGTAACACCGGCAGGGTGCAGGGTTCTGGGGCATGGTGTGTGGGTACGTCCGGGCTCACCGCTTCTTGTACAGTGGTCCAGATCCAGTGGCTACTCCCGGTGATCTTCGACTTAGTGATTTCTACTGACTGTAGGGTAGGGGTCCCCATGAGCCTCTTTCCAAAGGAAAGTAGGAGCCTCTGTTGTACAAGTTGGACTTAAAAACTACAGAACCCGAAGTTCAGTAAGCGTGGGAACAGAAGCTCAGGATTTTTTACCTAACAAGACGCTAGTCCTCTGATCAGACAAGGAAGTGTATCTCTTTTTTTATGTGCTAATCCGTGGCTGCGTCGGAAATATTTTCTGGCCACTCCACAGCGCAGGCTGGTCAGATGCCTGGCCTGTGCTATTCCCTTTGGGCTCTGAAAATTCAGCCGACGGCTGCATCTATCGCATAGAGCAAGCAAAGCTGTTTCAACTTTGCAGGGATCCACAGTGAAAAGCATCCCTCGTTGCCAAGGAAACTGCTGTGGCGCTCAGAACTCTGTTGTGCTGCCACTTGGTCCCCGCCCACAAGGGCTGGCAGAAGCCACCACATCTGGAGGTGCTGAGCTGGGTACTTCCAGAAGGCCAAGAGCTTAGTTCCAGGGAGCCCTGCAGATGCTTCGCCCCACACTGACAGCCCCAAGCGCATTGTCTAAACTCACCCTGTGCCTCCTCCAGACCGTGGACAGGAACCTGGTGAGCAGGCATTGTCCCCAGAGCCTCCCAGCCTGTGACAGGAAGTGGAAATGACAGCAACATCCTCACAGCCTCCTGGGGAGCCCAGAGCTGCCTGGCCTTCCCTCCCCCCCTGGGGGATCCCCCGACCCACTGAGGTGGAGTCTGCACCCTGGTGTTTCTCTGTGCCCAGTCTTCACCATCCTTCTAGTAGAAGATAAATCCTTGAGGACAGGGACACCTTCAAAGAGAGATGAGGCCAGGCCAGGGGCTCCCCAACAGTGCTGACCCTCTGCCCTGCCATCAACTAGCTCCACCCCAGGGCCACTGTCAACTGGTGGCAGCAGATGAGTTAGCTTGCAGGAGGGCTGCTGAATCTCGTCCTCTAAAAGGAAACCAAAAAACAAAAATCTCTTTACAGATGGGAGAGAGACCAAGGGGTGGAGGGAGAGCAAAGAGGTGAATAGAGAAGTGTTACGTGTGTGTGCAGCTCCCTATGATGGACGTCAGTAACACATTCTGCAAACGTGAACCAATAAAAATTAAAATTAAAAACATAAAAGAGACGAAGGATTCGGCTATGGGTTTTCCTGAGCTCTACCTGTAAGGACACATTTTAAAAGCTGTGCATTCAAGGCGCCCCTATTTCCAGAGGCCTGTGGGTGAGTCCAGCCTTCAAGCATGAGGGGCCACCTGCCTCCTGCGCCCCCACAGCAGGGCCCTGCGTTTTCCTAGGGAGTCACGGCAGCTCTGCCATCAGCCCCCGCTGCCTCCTGGGCGCCCACAGCGCAGGCCGTGGCTGGTACTGTCCCTCAGCTCAGCTTGTGGCCCCTGCCTCCTCGCCTCCCAGCCCCAGACCTTGGTGAGCACAGCGGAAGCAGTACGTGTCGTGGAAATCCACTCATCCAAAGCGGAGGCAGGCTCCACCCTGGTGCGCTGAGTTGCATTCTCCTTTGCTCTCAGGAGCTGTGTTTGTTCTAGAAGCTTTTCCAGGACTTCCCGGGAAAACAGAAGCCTCACCAGAGCCCCAGGAACCAAAAAGCTCCCCGCAGGATCAGAGCCAGCCCCTCCTCAGGTTCTGCCTCTTCTCAGATCCTGCGGACCCTGCTCAGTGTGAGCTGGTGTGGAGACCCAGTGTGCCGAGGTCGGTGTTGCCTGCTGCAATCCAAGCACTCTGAGAGCACATGGACCCTAAGTACCCAGGGAGCTTTGCAGGTGCTGCAGCACCCCGTCCTGGGGGGCTGACACGGTCACCCCCACACCTTGCGCACAGGCTATCTGTGTGGTTTCCATTTCCGCCCAGCTGGCAGAGGCAGGAGGGAAACAGCGGCCTGCCAGGGCTGTCCCCTCTCCGCCTGCCCGCCGGCTCACTGAGGCTCTGTCTAAACAAACAGGCTGTGCAGAGCGAAAGAGGCTTTGTGCATTGTCTCTTGACTTTGGGAAAGAAAAGCATAATTAGCAAATGACAACAGAGAGGACGTGAGCAACAGGGGAGCTGAGCTGGTGTCCCAAGGCCAGGCCCCTGCCAAGCATGGTGGCCCATGTGGGACATCAGCAGGGAGGGGATGCCTGCGGTGCGGCTTCTCTAACGCAATGTCCTGGAGGATCCCTGCACATCAGGCTCCACTTCCTCCCTGGGACACGGGCAGCTGTCATAAGCATCGGAGAGTGACTGAAACCACAGGAATAAAGCAGCCACAGTAATCATCTGGAAAACCCAGCCCTCTGGGCTGCGGCTCTGGGTCATTCCCACCCTCTCGGGACCCAAGTCCGGCTGCTCCTGACTTCTCTGGGTCTTCTTAGTCCACCTAACCATGGTGTTCATGGTGACAGTCGTAACAGAACCTAACTTCGGGTCCCACGAGGGTGAAGAGATAGTACAGGATCAGTCTCTTCACAGCAGATAATCTAGAATGTTGCGTGCATCTTGGATAAAAAAGATGCGAGTGAGACGCCAAGGATGCATCTGCTTGTGCCCACTTCCGGGGGTGGGGAGACCTTCCAGAGCATTCTGTGCACAGTGCAGCCCCTCCTGAGGCTGAGGAGCTGCCGGTGGGAGAGCCAAGCAGCAGAAGCTGACATGGTGACTCTGAAGGACCCTGGGGCCTTCTGCTCACAGCTGCATGCAAACCTTTCCTGGACACTGTTCAGGTGAAGCAAGGGGAAAGAAACCACCACAGGCCTGGGTGGCAGACGCTTGGTTCTCTAAGGGGTTTCCAATGGCTGAGTGCCCTCATTTCTTCAGCCTCCCATCTGCGTTCAACCTCTCCAGATGCAATATCCCCACCCCTCACCTGTCCCTAGGGCTCCAGGGCCCACAAGCCAGCCGCACCACACAGCCCCCATCGGGGGACCAGCTCAAAGCTCAACCACTCAGTGCCCACCTCAGTTTTCCCCATGCCTAGAGCTATCATCTGCCGCTGAAGCTGGAAAGGAGACAGATGCACAAGAGAAAGACAAGAGGTGACATCCGGAACTAAACAAACAGCACACAGACCAAAGTCCAGGGGTCCAGGAAAGCCTTTGTTTAGAGGGCGCCTTTGACTGGGGGCCTGTTAAAAATGCAGCTACTATATACTGGAGGCTTTTATAGATAAATGGATACAACTAGAGACCATCCTCGTAAGTGACGTAAGTCAGATCTGCAAGTACAAACTCTGTATGGTCTTCCTAGTATGAGAACCTGAAAGAGTAAATAAAATCTGAAAGGTGCACTAGATATTGTGAGAGGGGAAGAAATTGTTCAGAGGGAAGGAAAAACCGGGAGGAGAAAAAGGACAAAAGAAAGAAAAAAGAAGGGAAAAAGATACACACCAGACAGCTTGGGTAATTGTGCTGCTGATTCCTGCTGATCTATTGAAAGGAGCAGCTAATGCTTAATTTTCTTTTCTTCTCTTTTTAAATTTTTTATGCACTATTTCAACCCTTGTTGAATTCCTATTATTTTGTTTAGTAAAATTCCGTATCATTTCTTTTTTTTTTTTGCTACTTTTATTCTCTCTAAGAAATAGCAATTGAAAAATAGATGCCTCTTTTTTAAAAATGCAGCTCTGAGGCAGACAGGAGTGAGGCCAGGAGGGCCCTGCTGGCCCTGTAGAGTTGCAGGCAGCCAAGAAAGTATTCTAGGCATGCAGACAGGGCCAGGCCCTCGAGGAGACAATAAGAACAACAAGGTGACTTTGTAACTTGGAAGAGACGGACCCTCCCCTCTGGGCCAGACCTCAAGACGAAAGAGGAAACGAACACAGCTACATACTTCCCTAGGGATGGGCACCAGGGATTGATGTCCTAAATAGGTATCAATCACCTTGAAAGAGCCCAAATGAGTCACTAGCCCAACCCCCAACAGGAAGTGACCCTGTCCCACTTGATACCTGACTCGCTTCCCCATTGGATCTTGGACTTAAATCAATTTTACCTGAACAATGCTGCTTGTAACCTCAGTGGCTGACCATAGTTTTGTCACACCTCACGCCCACCTAAGAAAGTTCCCATGTTCTCCACCACCTTAGACCCACGTCACGCATGGTTTTCCTCTATGAAAGTTCCTGGAAGAGACAGCTTCCTGGGGATCACTAGCTAGGGAGGGCTGGCGGGGGGTCTCCTGTTCGTCTCTCAGACAGGAGCTTTCTTTCCCTCAATAAATGTATTCTCATAAGCTCCGCTTGTTCCTAAAATTCCTTCTTCAGTTTTAGAGAACACGAACTCATCCAGGAAGGTCAGGAGTTTCACTTCCCCTCGTCAGTTGGAGGGCCCTGTATCAGTTCTTCTCCCTACATCAGTGGGAGTCTGAATTTCACTTGATTTCAGCAGCTACCATCTGAAGAGCCCAGGGTGGAGGTAGGGCACCATATAAAGAGCTGGGAAGCGGGGAGGGGGCCAATACAAAGGGGAGAGGCTTCCAGCCCGGGCCTCTCCCGCTCTCCTCCCTGGGGAGGGGCTCTTCCCTTCCTGGGCACTTGCTCACTCCCAGGCTGAGGCTCCTTGCACCCCACCCGCACACACCCACACCAGGGCTTGCTTTGGAGGCTGCTGACCTGGGACCCAGATAGCCCAGGGTTCTGGAAAGAAGAGAGACTGCTCCTCAAATTCAAGGGCCCTACTGCAGCCCCACCACTCTGCAGCTGAAGCAGGAAGACAGCAAGCTCTAGCCCAGCTTGGGCAGCTTGGTGATTTAGTAAGAGCCTGTCTCAAAAAATAAAAGGCCTGGCGATGTGACTCTGTGGAGGCTGGGTTCAGTTCTGGGCAGAAGACAGACAGAATAAAGGGTCCGTCTTTCTGTTCAGGTAACACTGAGAAATCCTAGTGGATCTGAGGCCCAGGGACAGCAGGGAGGACAGCTCACAAAGGAGCAGAGGTTCCATGGAGGGAGGAGCCTGCAGATAGACAGCAGTCGTTCCACTTAGGTGAGGCTGAACCAGGAAATTTTCTCACAGAAAAAGAACAAACAGCTCGACGTGATGGTGCACACTTCTATTCCCAGCACTGGGAGGCTGAGGCAGGAGGATCACAGCAAGTTCTAGGACAGCCTGGGCTACATAGTCAGTTCAAGACCAGCCTGAACTACTATCTCAAAATACCAAAGGAACAAAACAAAAAATAAGCAAATCAAAGAACAAGAGGACGGAGTGGTGTAAAAGCCAGTAGGTAGGTGCTGAGAAGGGAGGCTTGTGCTGGGGGACTCTTGGTGTCCCCAGGCCAATTGTCAGATTTGTACTTGGCCCCAAGACCTCAGAAAGTCCTGGCTCCAGAGTGAGAATGTCACATGGGAAGCAGGCATTGAGGTGTCACTGCTGTGCTCTCTCTCCCGTGGGTGGGGATCCCATACTTCACCCAGCCCCCCCCCACCCCTTTCCCCCTGAGCATGAGGCTGCCTTCGGAGATCCAGACTTGGATTTGGAGCAGAAAACACTGCCCCGCTCAGCTGTCACAACTTGCAGCTGAGCAGCAGCTGAGCAGCCTCCTCACAGGACGTGGGCACCAAGGGCCCTAAACAACAGCCCTGCCTGCTTCTAGCCCTCCTCAAATATCCTGCCAAGATGAAACAAAATACAATAATAGGAAAATCCACAGCAGCAGGACATAAAGATGAGGGCCAAAGGCAGCTGGGGAGCCACCTTGTTCCTTCTTCAGGAAGAGATTTGGGTGCCCTTTGACAAAGTCCCCCCCAGGTGCAAACCCCAGGCCCCTCTCTGCACCTCCTCCACCCTCTTCGGGCTCCCAGTCCCTTCCAGCTAGCAGAGGGCCAGGCCTCCTGGGTGTCACCTGGCCTGAGCACCTCCCAGCGTGCCTTTCAGGACTCCCCTCACCCCCGTGAGCCCCAACCCTGGCCCATGCCCCATGCACTCAAGACAGAGCAAGTGTCCCACAGGGAACACAAGCGCTCCGGCACAAAAGGAACCCTTGGAAGTCTCTCCTTCAAAACAGTTCCAAGAGGCCGTTCCTGGGAATCAGCCAGAGCTTGAGGGTCTCTGAACCCACACACTGGGCCCCCCAACATGCAGGCTCAACAGGGTCCCTTAGTCCTGTGTCACAGTAGCACGAGGCCCCTCGCAACCAGAAATAAAGCACTGAGGAGGGAACAGCATACAACAGCCACAGGGAGGCAGGACGGAGGAAGGTAGAGAGGCACAAGGAAAACTGGAATTTTTAAATAGCGCTTTAAAGGACTGTGGATGCCAAGGCCCAAGTTTACCCAGTTTCTGCATCTGAATTCCCTAGGTTTGTTTATACTTCTTTTCTTCTAGGCCCACCACACCCCAAATCCCTCAAATCCATAAATTACCCCCAATTTAGTTGATAAGGGAAAGGGCCGAAACCAGATTTTAAGATAAAGGGACAGACTTAGAGAGTTAAATGAATGTTTTTAGGCAAAATACTTTAGACCACCCAATCAAAAACAAAACAAAACAGGCTGTGCCCTGTCTTTCTCCTGTAAAATGGGCCATTGCCTTTCTGTGGGTGGGCCACCCTTTCTCCCTTGAACCCAAGCCAGGAGAAAGCTTCCTACAGATTCACAAAGTATATGGGTTTTCACCAATATTCCAAGCTCCAAGCCACAACCTGCCTCTCTCCTGAGTGTCCACATTCTATTTTTCTGAGTAGACTGCTATCAAAGGAATCCGGCCTATAACAAAATCCTTCCCAGGGCCTGGGGTCCTGGTCTAGCCCGAAGGATGCTGAACCAGAGACCAGCCTGAGCCAAGCTGCCCACCACCTGCCCTGGGGACAGGCCTGGCTGCTGGGAGCAGCAGGCCACTGGGAGGTTGCTGTAGAGAAAAAGTGAGAGACAGGGGAGATGATAAGGTTAGGGGAGACTGTCCCTTCTGCCTGCAGGAGCCGCCTGGGGCCATCCACTGGGAGGGTCTCCTCTGCCCAGGAAGCCCTGTCCCTGTCCCCAGGCCCCCTCCTAGGACTCTGCAGCAGCTGCCTCAGGGTGACCTTGTCGCAGGCAGCTGAGTTAGAAATATTATAGGCAGTCAGACAGGGCCAGTCCCTCAAAGGAGACAGCACAAAAGACAAGGTACCTTACAACTCTGGGAGGGACGGATGCTCCTGCCATGGGCCAGACCTAAAGACCAAAGATCAAACAAATGCCGACCTCCCTAAAGATTGGCATCCAAGATTGATCCTCACCCTGAGGGAGCCAGAAGAACTGTTAATCCGACTACTACTGGATGGCTACCTGATAGTCCTGTTCTACATTCATGCCTGCTTGCTATGTGACTCACTTCCCCATTAGGTCCTGGACTTAAGCAATTTTATCTGAGCAATGGTGCTTGTAATCCCATTGGGTAACCATAGTTCTGTCCCACCCCATATTCGCCTAAGTGAGTTCCCATGTCTTCACCACCTTAGACCCGCCTCACCCCATGGTTTTGCTCTATAAAAGTCCCTAGAAAACACAGCTTCCTGGGGACAACCAGCTCACCACCCTCCTGTCCCTCTCCTGGACAGGAGCTTTCTTTCCCTCAATACATATGTTCTTCTCATAACCTCTGTTTGTTCCTAAAATTCATTCTTCAGTTTTAGAGAACACGAACTCGTGCTTGTCAGGTCCAGGGATCATTTTTCCCTATGTCATTGGGAGGCTCCCTATGTCAGTTTTTCTCCCTGTATCAGCCTGACTCTGTCTGTCCTTTCTCACCCTGTGCAGTCCACGTCATGGCCAGGACGCTGAATGCTGGCTTTCACCCAAGATTTTCTCTGTCTTCTGCAGTCCCACCCCAGTGAAGACCTGCAGCCCAAAGCCCTAGCTGGGCAACTGTGCTTGATGAATTAATACATGGAAAGGATTGCAGAGAATATTGTGACAGGAAGAGAATCATGGGGTGGCTGTGGGGTACAGTGTATATGCTGCAGCACCATCTCCGTAGGAGCTGAGAGGGAGAATTTGGCTCCAGGCCTCCTTGCTTCAGTGATTTTTCTATTTGCATCCGAGCCCATAATCAGTCAGACCTTGACTCAGCAATTGGGATAGCGGCACTGCAGGAAAGGATCCTGGGAAGGATTTTTACACACTTCAGCCCATGACCCACAGGACAGGGCTCAGGACTGGCCAGGGTCCCCGGGTGCTCAGGCAGGAGGACATCCTGCCCCAAATTCTGTTCTCAGCCTCGCAAACCACTGTGCAGCCAGAAACCCCTGCGCATGTGGCCAGCCACCCCAAGGGCCCGAGGAGACCCCCATCCTGTGTGCTTGGTTCAAGACAGGAAAAACCACGGGCCAAGTCCAGCGTGGGCTTCGGTGGAAGAGAATCTTCACTTGGATAAAAACTCTTCCTCCTAATGTGAATTTAAGAGGATTGTATGCAACAAAAAGCTCTATTCCAGTTGGTTTGTTTTTTAAAATGCAGTCAGCTGAATTAGATAAAAGTATTACAGGCAGTCGGAGCCTGGCCCTCAAGGACACAGTATAGAAGATCCAGTGACTTTGCAGCTTTGGAAGAAAGAGACACTCCCCGCAGAGGGCCAGACCTCCAGACAAAAGAAGAAACAAACGCAGCCACATAGCTCCCTGGAGATGGGCACCAGGGACTGATGTGCTAAGTAGGCGTCAATCTCCTTGAAAGAGCCTCAGAGCCCAACAGGGTCTCTTCCTGTCCCATGTTCATGCCTACCTGCTACGTGACTTGCTTCCGCATTTGGTACTGGATTTAGTCAGTTTTACCTGAGCAGTGGTGCTTGTAATCTCATCGGTTGATCATAGTTTTGTCCCACCTCCTGCCCACCTAAGGGAGTTCCCATGTTCTCCACCACCTTAGACCCGCCTCACCACATGGTTTTACTCTATAAAAGTCCCTAGAAGAGACAGCTTCCTGGGGGAGGGCAATCCACTCCGATCCCCCTTCTGTCCCTCTCAGACAGAAGCTTTCTTTCCCTCAATAAATATTCTGCCCTTAACCTCTGTTTGTTCCTAAAATTCATTCTTCAGTTTTATTTATCTGTTTGAGTGGTTTTTTTTTTTTTTTTTTTTTTTTTTTTAGAACCGGGGATTGAACTCAGGCCCTTGTGCTTGCCAGGCAAACGCTTATTCTACTGAGCTATCTCCCTGGCCCCTCATTCTTTAGTTTTGGCAACACAAACTTGGCCAGGTACCTTTCAGGTCTGGAGCTTCATTTTGTCCCCTCTATCAAAAGGAGTGCCAGGCCTGGCTGCCTGCAGACTCTGCCGGGTTGGCCCAAGCATGGCCATTCCTTTGCAAGTCTTCTATCAAAAACAAGTTCATCCTTCAGAAAGCCTCTGTTCTAAGAAGAATGGCCACCACCAGAAGCACTTTGCTTTTACAGCAAGCAGGGAAAGTTAACAAACAGAAAATAGGGTTTCAGTTCCTCTATAGCATGTCAAAAACCCTGAAGCAAGATAGCCCAGGGAACCCAGCAACAAGTAGGGCTTTGCAAGGCCAGTGATACTCAGAAAACAATCATCCCTGGACATGTCTCCTTGGTCAGAAAAGAATTAACTATTAATTTACTTCTATTATTACCATTCCCTGGATTATTTTTTAAGAGAATAAAAAATGGCAATTTTTTTTTTTTTCCGGAACTGGGGATTGAACTCAGACCCTCTTGCTTGCCAGGGAAGTGCTTATTCTACTGAGCCATCTCCCCGGCCACCCCTAAAAATTTTTTTAATGACACAAACTTTCACTAAACAAAATGATAGGAATTCAATAGTTGCTATGTTGTATATTGCTGTCTTCAAATTACTTATTCAATTTACCAGATAGAACCATGCAGGGGCCGGGGAGATGGCTCAGTAGAATAAGTACTTGCCTGGCAAGTGCAAGGGCCTGAATTCAATCTCCAGTGCTGCCAAAAAACCAACCAACCGAACACACAAACAAAGAAGCATGCAGAATTGGTCCAAAAATTATGCAGTAATTATTCCTCTCAGTAGGCCAGTGTGAGCCAGCAGTACAATTGTCCAAGCTGTCTTGTGCACATACTTCCATTTTTTCCTTCTTTCTTTCTTTGTCCTTTCCCTCATCCCAGTTGTTCCTTCCTTCTGAACAGTCTCTTTTCCTTTCACAGCACCTACTGTATCTTTTGGATTTTCATTCTGTGGGTTATTAAATAGGAAAACACTTTAATTTCTTAGACTTGAAGAAAACAGACCACAATGGCATTCTGACATTTCTAAGTAAGCGAGTGCCTATATCTGCTGCAGACCCACTATCTTTAAAACAGAAGAAACAGGCTTCATGATTGACTGGCTGCCATCCCTGTCCAAGCCAGTGGCCACGTGCATGCAGTCCCTGACAACTCTCATAGCTCATTTCAACAAGGCAGCCACAGCAGACACAGATAAACTTTACCCTCAAACCACAACCTAAAACCCTACTCCTGGCGGGCCGGCCGGCCAGGCTGCATGAGGCCAGCTCTGCTTCCAGACTGCAGTGGCTTCCTGCTTCCGGGGACGCCGGAAATATCCTCCTAATGGATTTTCTGGTGGTTTCATGCAATTGCTAGTAGCTCACACTTCCAACAGATCCTGCAGAGAACAGAATAATGTCGTAGCTGCTAACTAGAGCGCGAGCAGAAATTTGATTTGTGAACAAAATTGTCTGTTTTTCCGGAGCTGTGCTAAGACCCTACAGGGACCTTACAAGGGGACTAAGGCACAAAATACACTAGATGTTCAGCTAGCTGTGCCAGGTGGGAAGAGGACACAAGCCAGGCTCTGGAGGGGGTGGTCTTAGTCATCTTCCTCAATACTGAGATAACAAAACTGATGCCCACAAATCAAAGGAGGAAACGTTTATTTTGGCTCACAGTTTGTAGAAGTTGAAGCCCTTAGTCAGCTGGCTCCATGACAGGATGGCATGGCAGAGGAGCATCGCAGAGCAGAAATTGTTCGTGGCAAGACAGGCAGGAGGCAGCAAGCCATGGGGCCTCTGTATCCCTTGTGTGGCATGCAGGGTGTAAACCTCTCCGTTGGTCACCCACACCCGGCGTGGAGCTGGTCCTCAGTAAGCCTTTCAGCCAAGCCCAAAACTATGCGAAGTCCAGGATCACAAAATTCTAGTCCCGGCTTCACACACCCTGGATCCAGTGACCTGTGCGCACACAAGGCTTTGCAGGGACACGGAGACACAGTCACAGGTTGAAGAGAAGACTAAGGCCACTGGACAAGAAGAGGTATCCTAAAGGTGGCTTGATATCTTGATGGATCACATTAACATATTGAAGACATTTTGATAAAAAATGTCAGATAACGTGGAACACTAAAGAGGGCCAAGGAGATGGCTCAGTAGAATAAACGCTTCCCTGGCAAGCGCAAGGGCCTCAATTCAATCCCTGGTTCCGAAAAAACAAAAACATAGAATACTGAGTATAGAATAACTTTTTCTAGGATATTTCTTTTCGGCAGGATGAGTTGTTGCATAAACACTAAATTGTCCCCATGTCATCTCTTGGCATATGATGACATGAGTGGAAATCACGTGGTCATCTGTGTCCAGCTCCCACAGAGGCCAAGCAAGAGGGCAGACCCAGGGACTCGCAGCTGTAATTGGACATTCCTGGGATGAAAGGTGGCTGAGAGCGCACAAGGAGAGGCCCCTCAGAGTTCTCATGTCCTGAAGGCTGCTCCAGGGGAGGACTGACCTGCAGGAAGCTGCCCCCACACCAGGGAGCATTTTCACTCCCCAACGCACAGCACAACCATGAGCTGGTTCCGATGGGGACGGATGTCAAGCCCTTGCTGTGAAGAGTGCTCTGGCCTTGCGCTCTGTCCCCGCCCCACCCCCAACCCCACAGGAACATGGGCCCAGCCCTGAACAAGACCAGCATAACCAGAGCCCAGGTGCACGGTGACACACGGGTGAGCTGGGAAGCAACAAGACACCCGAGGACCAGCAGTGGGGAGAAGGCACGAGGAGAGAGAGATCTGATGCTGGACGCCAGCCCCTGGCTAGCAGACCCTGGGAGGAAGCGAAAGAAGTCCGGATCCCAACGTGGGACCTCAGGACCCTTTGCTTACCTGATGAGCAAACCACATGGAACCACCAAAAGCCCCCAAGTTCCTATCAAGCTCTCTTGCTAAAGGGGTTCAACATTTGCCTAATCAAACCATCTTTGCTCCCCTTATCTCCTGGTTATTCCTGTGCCAAGTCCGCTGAGGAGGTGGGGTGTTGCGTCCACAGCGTGGATGAAGGTCCCAACCTGTTAACTGGTCCCATGCAGGGAGATGCTTGGCACCACCACAATGGGGCTGAGCCAGGGCAGAACGGGAGCCAAGCACGGCCGGGGAGGTCCACACTGTGTGCCCCCCTTATGGGCCACAGCCCCCGAAGCACAGGGGATTTGGGATCCGCTACTTCTCCTCATCATGCTCACTGAACTCTAAAAAGCTCACGCACTTGGGAATTGGGCGAGGCTGGAGGCACTTGCAAACCCCGGCACGCTCTTCTGGTGTATCAGCACTGTGTAAATCTCACACCACAGTGAGCCAAATGCCGTGGGGGGTTCCCCCATCTGGCCCGTCCCTGTGGGACTGGGACCCTTCCTGGCTTGTTTGCAGCTTGTCACTGAAGTCTCTTGTTCCTGCTCTTGATTTATGTTACATATGGCAACGCGTTTCTCTGCAAGCTCAGGAACCTCTGGCTTTGCGGAGTTCACAATGACATATTTTAAGTAATTCTCACGGACTCTGGAGACTAACACACGGGAAATAATCAGGTATTTTCACAAAAGATTTTTTTTAACTGCTCCACCCTCCAATTCCTGAAAATCATTTGTGCACTCAACAAAACACGATCTTATCTTTGGCCACTGAGATTGTTTTCAAATTGAATTGATGCTTGCATTCTTGCCAATCTTGATAATTATTGCTTCCTGCTGGCTCCGGCTAACACTTTGTGGAACTCAAAAATGAGTGACACACTGGGAAAATGTGCTTCGACCTGCACTGTGCACCCTCACAACTCACACTCACACACAGCTGCACACTCACGCATATGTGCAGGCAGAAGCTCACGCACAGAGCAGCACAATCTTCAGGAGGAGTGGATTCTGGTGGGAGAAAAGACCGACTCGATAGAAATGTCTTCCAAGGCCTCACTGAGAAATGGAATCTGGTCCAACAGTAAGCATTCTGCCCAGCTCTTTAAAAGGAGCTGACGTGTCCATATAACATGAGCAATTTTTTTTTTTAAGTCTCAAATTTGAAATATTTTCCTGGAGCTTCCCCACCTCCGGACAGCCCTGTGACTTTGCCCACTCACCAGGTGCCTCTGAGCCAACTCATCTAACTAGCTGGCTCCTCTTCCCCACTGCAGGTCCTCAAACTCTGAAAGCAACTGTGCAGCTTACAAGTCTCATTAGTGAAAACCATGACCTCTGAATTGAGCTGCTTAAGATGGCATTGGAAAGCAATCCCCAGCGCAAGCCTGCCGGGCAGCTGCAGATGGGCATGCTTGAAGCGCTAGGAAGCCTTAGTGTGAGTCCTGAGGCTCTGTCACCCCTCTGAACCACACCTTCAGATTCCTCATCTGTAAAATCCTTATACTGCAGCTGCTGTAGAGGCTAAAATCATAACCTTCAGGCTGGCCTGGAGATAGTTCATGTCTGGATTTAAACCACTGCAATAAAGTAAATGTCACAGTAGAGTGGCACGAATAGTTTCTATTTTCTTATGCATATGAAAGTCCCATTTACCCTTCCTGTAACACATGTAGTATACCTAGCAGTACACTAGAGTTACTCTAGCAGTAACTCCAATGTACATACCTAAATTGACTGTAAAAATATTTCATTACTAGAACATGCACAGGACCACAAGCCTCCAGGTGACCATTCTCTTGGAGGAGGGAGAGTTGGGCTGGCTGCTGACCGGAGTTGGTGCTGGCTGCTAAGAGTTGGGGTGGCTTAGATAATGCTTTAAAAATAAGACAACAATGAAGTTTCATGGATCTGTAGACCCCCTTTCTTACAAGATTTCTCTGTATCATGGGATGGTGTTTGACAGCATTTTACCCCAGCAGGACTTTCTGCAAATTGGAGCCAATCCTCTCAAAGCACCGCGGCTCTTTAGTCAACTAAGTGAACACAGGGCTCTATGCCCTTTGCTGTCTGCTCAACGGTGTTCACAGCATCTTAACCCCACGCATTAAAATGTCATGTGGAGAGTGTGGTGGTGCAGTGGCATCCTTAGGCTCCACTGCTAACTCCAGGCTTCCTGCTGCTCCTGCTGCATCTGCAGGCACTTCCTGCATAGATGTCTTGAACCCTTCGAAGTCATCCAAGACGTTTGGACCGACCTCTTCCAAGCACCTGTTATTGTTGAAATATGGACCTCCCATGGGTCGCCGCTGCGCTCAGTGACAGCTAGAAAGCTGGCTTTCTTCCAGAGGACTTTTGCTTCACCTTGCTGAGACCCATCACAGAAGTCAATGTCTTCATTACATTTCTTGTTGCTGAGAACAATCCCCGACACCCACAACTTAAAGGAAGACAGGTTTATTTTAGCTCATGAACTATTTTCTACATGGTAGGTCTCAATAGGGGGCTTAACATAGTCTACAAAACACGCTGTAAGCAGACGTGCTATCTCTTAGTCTTAGCTGTCCCTACTGCACAAGGCCAGGGCAGAATAGTGTTAGCACATTGCCCAAAGGCCTTAGGAGTCCTGGAAGGGACACGGGCTTGAAGTTCAGGTTGCCATTCATCCCTGAGAAAGGGACTCTGCCTGTCCTTTTGAACTTTGAAGCCAGACACTGAATTTCCTTTACCTATGACAGTCTCAGATGGCGTCTTCTGAGAAAGGATGCTTTGGGCCAGGGAGATGACTCAGTGGAATAAGTGCTTCCCTGACAAGGGCCTGAGTTCAATCCCTGGTTCTGCCAAAATAAATAAATAAATAAATAAATAAATAAATGTTAAATTGTTTACTTAACATATTTTTTAAAAAGAAACAAAAAAAGGATGCTTTGCTTGCATCGCAAATCTGCTCTTTCCCATAGCCTGTTACGGATCCCCCAAGAGTTGCTCATGCTCAGACAGACAAGACTTTTGGAAAGTGACTAGAGCCAGAGTGTTACAGCTACAACCCGTCTCCCTTGCTAGTAGGAGATGGGTTGGACCAAGAGGTGGGTCAACGGAGCCACGACCCGGAGGTTCTACAGCTTCCTTCCTGGCTCCCTGCTTCTCTGCTGCTCCTCCAGCGCCATGCTGGGAGCAGCCCTCCTCCACCAGCCCTGTCTGCCACTGCCCTGCAGGGGAGCCAGCTGTCTACAGACTGCAATGTGAGCCCAAAGAAGCCTTTCTTCCTTCAAGTTGCAGGTGTTGGGTTGTGTGTCCCAGCAATGATAAAGTGACTACGACAGTCACCTCCATCAGTTATCTTCACCGGTTCTTCCGGGTAACTCTCTGCGGCTTCTGCATCCACACTTAGGGCTACGTCTTGCACTTTGATGTTCCAGAGTGGCTCTTTGCTCAGGCGTCATGAGTTAGCTCCTGCTAGCATCAGATTTTCCTTCTGCAGTGTGCCCCCTCACTCCCCCTTCCACAAAGTGAACAGAGATTTGGGCCTTGCGCTGAGTAGAGCCTTGGCTTAAGGCTGCGTTGTGGTTGGTCTGCTCTTCAATCTAGATCGCTAAAACTTCCGCCATGTCAGCGCGAGGGCTGTCTTGCTTTCTTCTCACTCAGATGTTCACGGAAGCAGAGCTTCTAATTTTTGGCCAGAAACTTGTTTTTCATTCACAAGTTAGTTAGCTGACTGGCACTCGAGACCCGCTCTGAGCCTGACATGGCTTTCAACGGGCCTTGCTCTCCGACCTGAACCACTTCTAACTTCCTCTCCCAGGAAATGAAACACTCTTCACCTGAACACCTAGACGCCACTGTAGAGTTATTAACTAACCAACTTTCAATATTTTTGTACCTCAGAGAATGTGGAGGCCAGAGGGAAAAGAGAATGATGATCGGGGAGCTGCAGAGCACAAACACACAGAATTTATCTTATAAGGACACTGTCTTCTAAGGACATGGTTCACCGCATCCAGAACTATTACAATAGTGACATCAAAGGACATTGATCACTGTAATAAATATAATAATAATAACAACAAGCTTGGAATAGACCCAGAGCACAGGCCCGGTGTGTGAATGAGACCGCCTGGGGCCCACTGGATCCTCATTCGACCCAGAGCGCAGGCCCAGCACGGAACCCTTCAGCAGATCTCCCTGCAAAGAGGCTAGAGGCAAGACCCACCCAGCTGTTTCAGGATCAGAACATCTTGCCAGAGTGACACAAAGGGTTCAACTCTAACCACTGCATGGAGCACAGCAGCCAGACCCAAGCCACACCCACCTGGAGGAATCGGAACTTCATAGATCCGGACCTGGTGCTAAGGTAATAACTCTATCTAAGCTCTACATCAAAGGTCAGAAGACAGTGGTATACAAAATGACAAAGAGAAGGAACAAAATGCAGTCTCGGGCCCCGCGTCCACTCAGTACAAATGCAGAAGACACTAGCACTGAGGAAACTGGAAATCACACACCAGATATCTCAGAAATAATAGCGTTGACAGTAAAGAAACAACTGCAGAAAGGTATAGAAGAAATCAGATCAGAAATAATTTCTGAACTAAAAAATGTAGTGGTAACTATAATGAAAGAAGTACTAAGTGCTTCTAAAGAATACACTGATAAAAAAAAAAGCAGAATATAAAAATGATGGAACCCCTGAATAAACAATTTAGGAAAGAAATAGAATGTATGAAACAGGTTCAAAGTGATATACAGGAAATTAAAACCTCAATCACAAGTTGGCAAAACCATTTGAGTAAAAGTGAAAATAGACTTACAGACATTAAAGAAACCATTGCAGCTAGTGAAAAAGTAACAAAAGATCTCTTAAAAACAACTAGGATGCAGGAAAAAATAATGCAATACCTGCAAGATGATGCAAAGATGAACAATGTGAGACTAATAGGCATCAATGAGAAGGAAGGAGTCAATACAAATGATATAAAAAGAATATGGCAGAAGTAATGGCAGAAAACTTCCCAAATATGGGGCAACAATCTGACATTTAATAACTGAAGCACATAGAACTCCAAATAACATCAACTCAATTAAAAACACACCCAGACATATAATAATCAAGATCCCAGAAATTCAGCATAGGAACAGTATACTAAAAGCCACTAAAGAAAAGAAACAGATCACATTTAAAGGAAAACCCACCAGAATAACAGCAGATTTCTCAACACAAACCATGAAGTCAAGAAGAGAATAGAGCAAAGTAATACAAGTCTTGTAAGAAAACAAATTGCAACCCAGACTGATATACACTGCAAAACTCTCTTTCAAGTATAATGGAGAAGTGAAATACTTCCATGACAAAGAACAACTTAAGAATTTCATGGTGACAAAGCCAAGCCTACACAGACTACTAAATGATGTTCTAGAGAGGGAGCAAATTGATCACAGCCCCATGAATGACAATGGAAAGAACCCACCAAATAGGGTAAACAACTAAACACAGAAGAATAAGAGGTATACAATAGGAGTCTTTCAGTTATTCTTTTGTGTTCAGCAGCAAAATATTTCCATCAGCACATGGACTTCTCTTCCACCCTATGGGTCATGATTCCATCTGAGTCTACAGGGTAGATTTCAAAGAAATAGCTGTAGCTCAGTTCCACAAGTGACGTCTAGCCACCAGTAACTGTCATGGTCATTATGCATGTCCACAACACACTAAAACTTTGTGCAATATCCTAGCCTCAAAATGTTAGAAGTGCTGGTCATTTACTTGCCATTCCAGTATTTATCTTATTTTTTACTCTTAATACTTCTTTGCTATTATGAAAACTTTTAGTTCAATTGTTTTGAAACATTTAATTTCTAATTAATTAGTATTTAATTTTCTGAATATTGCTTAATCTTAATTTTTGTTCTAAGATTTAGACTATGTCTTTGACTTACAATTTATTTACAAGACATCGTATGATAACTTCTCCTAGTGTTATGGTTTGTGTCTAGTTGTCCCCCCAAAGCCTCATGCAGTCATGGGATGAGGGCTTCTAGAGTTTGTGTTAACTCATGATCCACTGGGATTATGTGTGATCCAAGGCTGGGATTATGGGTTTTAGTACTGCTGGGGTTACCCATAGCTGGGTAAGTACTGGGAAGTACCCATAGGTATGAGTACTTCCCCTACCCTGGGGCAGGTAATTTGCATTACAATGTAAGGTGGGAACAGAAGCTAGCTGCTTGAGCTGCTGCTACCCCTCCCTTGCACTCTTGCTCTTTGCCACCGCCATGAAAGGTTGCTTTCTGCCCTGTGCTGCTCTGCGTTGGACCCAGCTGAGTATGGACTGAAACCTCCAGTAACTGTGAGCTAAATAAACCTTTCCTTCCTTCATTTTGTGTGTCGGGTATTTGTCCCAGCAACGAGAGAAGAGTAACTAAGACACCTAGTATTAGAAACTTTAAAAAGTATATTTCCATTTTCTTTTGACTTTATATTACTTCTTCCCTGTCTTTTATACACACATACATACACATATATATGAAAAAAAATACATGTATAACCCAACATAAGATTGGTACTGTTTCATAGAAATCTTCAATGACCTTCATCTAATATATTTTATATAGTCCTGCATAACTATCATATTGAGAGCTCTTTACTCTTCATCCAGGAGCATACGGCAACTTCTCTTGCCTTTTGAATTATGCTCTTTGTTATTTCCTATATGCTACTTCTGGAGGTATAAAAATATTTCAAGTTTGTATAACTAGAAAATCTTACATTTAGTTTTCAAAGCTATGTTTGCTAAGTATAAAATTCAAAGAAGACAGATCTTTTCTTTTTCTTTCAGTCTTTTAATTAGTCTAGTTTCTTACATACTTGGTCCTTTTTTTTCTTTCTAATGTGGAATAAGGTGCTGTTTAATTTTGTTCTTCCATAGCTAATATTTTTTATGTATATGCTTTAATGATTTTTTTCTTTACAATAAGTTTTGGACAGTTTCATTTTTGTGTATCTTGGTATGATTTTATTTAAATTTCTTATGCAAAAGGTCCATTTTTCTTGGAAATGCAGTATTATAAGTTGAACTAAATTCGGAAACTTTAAATCTTTAAATATTTATTGTCTACTCCTTTCTACTTTGAGAATTCTAAGTATATGAGTATAAGTTTCTTGGTTTTGACACAGTGAACTATTACAACTGATCTGTAAATTCTTTCTTCATTTTTATTTTGGACAGTTTTTATTGTTATATTCAGTTATGTTTGCAAATAATTTATTTTCAATTTGCAATCTATTAAAAAAATTAAAATAAAAAAGCAAAAATAAATAAAATAAAATAAAATAAAAAATAAATAAATTGCTAGATCTTTATTTATTTACTTATTTTGGGGGGAACCAGAGATTGAACTCAGGCCCTTGCACTTGCCAGGGAAGCGCTCATTCCACTGAGCCATCTCTCCGACCCTAAAAATAAATAAATAAATAAAAAGTTTGAAATACTATGAGAATTACCAGAATGAAACACAAGGCAATGAAATGAGCATATGTGGTTGGAAAAAATAGCACCGACCTTACAAGTTCCCCACAGATGCACGTTAGAAGCAGTATGTGTAAAGTCTGATAAAATAAGGAAGGATTGTGCCTTATTTCACATTGGAAGGCACAAATGACAAAAATTAAAAATAAAAACAATGGGATACAATATTGCATAAATTGGATGATCTGAATTACATAGGAAAACAATTCATAAAGACCAGAATAAGGGCCAGCCAAATACCTCAGCAGATTAAAGTGCCTGCAGGCAGGTGCAGGGGCTAGGCGTTCAATCCTCGGGCCTGCTGTGCCGTCCTGCCCCCGGAGCATGCTGAGACTACAATTAAGACTGGGCGTGGTGGTGCGCACCTGCAATCCCAGCTCCTGGGAGGCTGTAAACAGGCGGATCACTAGAAGTCCAATCGAGTAGTGAGACCCTGAACACCCTGCAGACCCTTCTTACAATACAGAAAAAAAAAAATTAAAGACCAGAATAAATACTAATGGTCCCTTACTTATCACAGAGGTTATGTGATAGACACCCCTATGACAAGTGAAAATCAGCGAAGGAGCAACGTTATATTTATTTTAGTATTTATATATATTTTTAAGGCTTTATAAACCCTTCCCACACTTTTTTGAAGCTTTCCCACATGTTTAAAAACACTTCCAATGTTCCCAACCATTTTCTAAACTCATAAACCGACATCGTTTTAGCAATATGTATGCTGTACACTACTGCAAAATCCCGCGATATAGCGAAAAAACAGCAATAATTTAGATTAATAATTTTGAAAACCCACAAAACAGTTTTCCTCTTGAGTCCCTGAACGTTGAACTGCAAAATAGCGAGGGAGTCCTGTACTCTCAACAAGAGAATAAGCAGGACATCTGGAGAGACCAGCTGTGCAAGCCGGCCCTGATGCTGAGTGCAGGGGCTGCCGGAGTTCGGACACACAGCCCACAAGGGCCTGGGCTCACGCCGCGGTCCCCAGCTCAGGAGGTGGTGGAACTTTCAGTAGACGGGCTGGGAGGAAGAAGTGGGGTTGTGGAGCACACCCCTTCCTCTTCCGGTCTCCCTTCCTCTTCCGGTCTCCCTTCCTCTTCCGGTCTCCC